>NW_017202202.1:0-6448 GCF_001704415.2 Capra hircus
ATCAGTTCAGTTCAGTCGCTCAGTCGTGTCTGACTCTTTGCAACCCCATGAATCGCAGCACGCCAGGCCTCCCTGTCCATCACCAACTCCCGGAGTTCACTCAGACTCACGTCCATCGAGTCAGTGATGCCATCCAGCCATCTCATCCTCTGTCGTCCCCTTCTCCTCCTGCCCCAATCCCTCCCAGCATCAGAGTCTTTTCCAATGAGTCAACTCTTCGCATGAGGTGGCCAAAGTACTGGAGTTTCAGCTTTAGCATCATTCCTTCCAAAGAAATCCCAGGGCTGATCTCCTTCAGAATGGACTGGTTGGATCTCCTTGCAGTCCAAGGGACTCTCAAGAGTCTTCTCCAACACCACAGTTCAAAAGCATCAATTCTTCGGCACTCAGCTTCTTCACAGTCCAACTCTCACATCCATACATGACCACCCATAATAAGGGATTAAAAGTAATGTCTCTGCTTTTGAATATGCTATCTAGGTTGGTCATAACTTTTCTTCCAAGGAGTAAGCGTCTTTTAATTTCATGGCTGCAATCACCATCTGCAGTGATTTTGGAGCCCCCAAAATAAAGTCTGACACTGTTTCCACTGTTTCCCCATCTATTTCCCATGAAGTGATGGGACCAGATGCCATGATCTTCGTTTTCTGAATGTTGAGCTTTAAGCCAACTTTTTCACTCTCCTCTTTCACTTTCATCAAGAGGCTTTTTAGTTCCTCTTCACTTTCTGCCATAAGGGTGGTGTCATCTGCATATCTGAGGTTATTGATATTTCTCCCGGCAATCTTGATTCCAGCTTGTGTTTCTTCCAGCCCAGCGTTTCTCATGATGTACTCTGCATAGAAGTTAAATAAGCAGGGTGACAATATACAGCCTTGACGTACTCCTTTTCCTATTTGGAACCAGTCTGTTGTTCCATGTCCAGTTCTAACTGTTGCTTCCTGACCTGCATACAGATTTCTCAAGAGGCAGGTCAGGTGGTCTGGTATTCCCATCTCTTTCAGAATTTTCCACAGTTTATTGTGATCCACACAGTCAAAGGCTTTGGCATAGTCAATAAAGCAGAAATAGATGTTTTTCTGGAACTCTCTTGCTTTTTCCATGATCCAGCGGATGTTGGCAATTTGATCTCTGGTTCCTCTGCCTTTTCTAAAACCAGCTTGAACATCAGGAAGTTCACGGTTCACGTATTGCTGAAGCCTGGCTTGGAGAATTTTGAGCATTACTTTACTAGCATGTGAGATGAGTGCAATTGTGTGGTAGTTTGAGCATTCTTTGGCATTGCCTTTCTTTGGATTGGAATGAAAACTGACCTTTTCCAGTCCTGTGGCCACTGCTGAGTTTTCCAAATTTGCTGGCATATTGAGTGCAGCACTTTCACAGCATCATCTTTCAGGATTTGAAATAGCTCAACTGGAATTCCATCACCTCCACTAGCTTTGTTCGTAGTGATGCTTTCTAAGGCCCACTTGACTTCACATTCCAGGATGTCTGGCTCTAGATGAGTGATCACACCATCGTGATTATCTGGGTCATGAAGATCTTTTTTGTACAGTTCTTCTGTGTATTCTTGCCACCTCTTCTTAATATCTTCTGCTTCTGTTAGGTCCATACCATTTCTGTCCTTTATCGAGCCCATCTTTGCATGAAATGTTCCCTTGATAAATTTTCTTGAATCTGTCTTTCCCATTCTTTGCTTATTTCAGATCGGAACTCTTTCTTATCTCTTCTTGCTATTCTTTGGAACTCTGCATTCAGATGCTTATATCTTTCCTTTTCTCCTTTGTTTTTCACTCTCTTCTTTTCACAGCTATTTGTAAGGCCTCCCCAGACAGCCATTTTGCTTTTTTGCATTTCTTTTCCATGGGGATGGTCTTGATCCCTGTGTTCTGTACAATGTCACGAACCTCATTCCATAGTTCATCAAGCCCAGATCTCTGCACCCCGGACAGACCCTTTCTCTAGTCACTGGGGCCAGGCCGGCCTCTGAACAATTTTCCCAGTTTGGTTAAGGAAGAGGGGCTCTCCACCCCCCTAGCTCTCCTGTGTGTACTGAGGTGGAAGGGAAAGTGAAAGGAAATCTCCCCCCTCCCACTTCTGGGCTCCTCCTCACAGAGCACTCTCTGTTCCTCCCCTCTCTCAGCTGACTTGGACCTGGCATGGTTGCTGGGCTGAGTCACCCCAGCTATGGAGGAGAGAGGGCAGCGGCTCCCGGGGGCAGCACTCTGAGGCCCAACTCTATCTCTCCAGAGCTTGAGACCCAGTAGCACAGAAACTCTTCCCATCAGACTCAAGACTTCTGGGATGCCAGTCCAGGTTCTAGACCAGTGGCACTGAACTGCCAGAGGGTAAAAAGCCAGTCACACCACCCTGCCCTGCCTTGCCCTGTGGAGGGCTGTGGGCAGGGCCATAGGGCACTCACCTAAGAGAAGTGCGGACCTGGGAGACGTGGTGGCCACCGGGTCTACCTCCCGGCAGTCAGTTCTAACAACCCTCTGTAAGCCTTAGGGGAGCAGGGATGAACTGGGTGTGGATAGGTTTCCCGTTATTGGTCACCAGCCTGATGAGTCAGAGGCTGGGCAGGTCGAGCCGGGGCAGCCTGTCCCATGGATGGGTGGACACTTGATCTGGACACAGCTAAGGCCCAGGGGACTGACGCACCCTTAGCGGTGCACATCTCGCCTGAGGCATGCAATACGTGTCCACCGGTTTGTCAAGTGACCTTGGCCGCAGGTGCAGGCATTGCCTGCCTCTCCCAGGGACTGCCTGGCTCCTCTCCCCGGGTTACTAGGGAGTCAGACTCTCACCCCTGGTCCCCGCCCCTGACGGGGAGGAGTCACGGTCCAGGGAAAGGAACCCTGCATCTCTGTCGCCCCCCAGCGTCCAAGGGGCACAAACACAGAGAAGGCGTCGGAGTCCGACCCCTCTTCCGACGTCCGTCAGCGCGGGGCGCATGCGCCACAGTCATTGGCCGAAGCGCCGGGAAGAGGCTTGCTTCTTTACCGTCTGAGCCAGGGCGCGGGAGCCTATAGGAGCTTTAGGAGGCGGGGCCACAGGCATTTACCCTATGGGAGCTTGGGGGCGAGGCAGAACCTATCCAAGGACCCAATAGAGCTGTGGGAGGCGGGACCTATAGGGCGGTGGGAGCCTATCACAGCGGGAGTCTGGTGGGACTGCCAGGGTTTAGCCGCCACGTGAGTTCTCCGGTGCTGCGGCAACACGCACCAGGGACAGCATGTTGGCGACAGGGGCGGCTCGTAAGAGGGGAAAGCCGGCCTCAGGGGCCGGGGCTGGTGCGGGGGCCGGCAGCGGCGGCGAAAGGTGAGCATGGCGCTTTGGCAGGCGGGGGTCTATCCCTCCTATTGGGACCACCCTAATCCCATCCGGGGTCTCGCCCCCGGGACCCCAGGTTGGAGTCAGCTTCGTCCCTTTCTCCGTGCGTCAAATCCTGAAAAGCCTTTCACTTGAGCCAGGGCCACTGCCTTTCCAGTGGCTCTCGAGGGACCCTAAGGGACTCTTGGTCAGAGCCCGAGTGGTCGGGACCCCTGACCAAAACGTATTATGTAATTCCCAGGGCGACTCCTCTGGGGACAAGGTCAAGTCCAAGGGTGGCGGCAAGATGAATGAGGAGATCTCGAGCGACTCGGAGAGTGAGAGGTGAGCTCTTTTTTCCACCTAGTGGAAAGGAACCCTGGAACCCATGGTGTATGGAAGGAATCCTCAGTTGAAGGGGTGCTAGAACTGGGCCAGAACCCAGGATCTCAGGTCTTAACTCTTTCCTCCACTTTCTGACCCTGAGAACTGTCATTTCCTTCTCTGCAGGGTCTCTGTGTGGGGAGGACCCCCAGTCCCAATGGGAGGCCTGCTGACCCTTCCTGGCTGGTGACAGGGAGTTGAACTCCAGGCAAGGGGAGGATGCAAGAAATGCTCGTTAGTTCTTCACAATTTCAGTTACGGAGAGTGTCAGGCACTAATTTCATTGTTTTGAGAACAGAGATAAGCAGGCAGGTGAAGACAGAGTGTGTTGTGATGGGAGGCGTATCTTAGAGCTGTGTGTTTGTGGGAACAGAGAACGGGAGTTTAAAATAGGGCTTGGAGAGATCAGGAGGGCTTCCTTATGGAGAGGTAGGGAAGGCATTCAGGGATCAGAGAAAAGTCTAGGGGTTAAACGGGCCAGATGGAAGATGGAGAGGGTGGAAGGGCAGGTGGTGCGTGCATCCAGATTGTGAAGGGCTTTGTGTACCTCCTTCATTCCTCAGGTGATGGGGGTGGAACATACTGCGGAGTTCAAAGGGGGCTAAGCAAGGTGTCAAGCCTGACCTTGTGGAACGGAAGCTGTCACACAGGAAATCCTGGTGCCTTCCTTCACAGTTGGCTTTAGAGGACTTTTCTGGCGGTCCAGTGGCTAAGAATCCACCTGCTAATATGGGTTCAATCCCTGGTCTGGGAAGATTACACATGCCACAGGGCAGCCATGCACCACAGCTAGAGAATAGTGCCAGCTTGCCACAAGTAGAAAAAGCCGGGGCACAGCAACAAAGACTAGCAGAGCCAACAAATAAATAAATACAAATGTTAAATTGTTATTTTTTTTAAAGTTGGCTTTAGAAATCCTGCCTCTAAATATTGAGTACGTGTTTGGTCTTAGCCTGCTTGCAGAAGGACTTAATGTACTTTTTGTAGTCCTGAGGTTACTGCTGGGGTGAGTGTGTGCCAGGCCCTGTGTGAAACACTTTTTAAAATATTTTTAAAATGTGTTGTGGAATGTATTAGCTGCAGAAGAGTTAATGAAATGTAATTGTGCCATAGACAGTAATGATGAAATGATGGACCTCTGTGGCACCCACCAGAACTAGACCTGTGCAGAAACGTGGAAGACCCAGCTGCCATTCCTGAGTTAATAGTTTCTTTGGTTTCCTTCCTTCCTTTTATCTCTCTTTTTTTTTTTTTTTCTTTTCTGATTCAGGTGTAATTTACACACAGTGATATTTGTTTCCTGGTGTACCTTTCTGTGAGTTGTAACAGACTCATATAAACTGCCACCACTATGAAGATATAGAAGGGTTTTACCACCCTCCAAAATTCCCCCTGGCTCCTTTGTAGTCAGTTCCTCTCTCTCTCTCTCTCCCTTGGTAACTGCTATTCCTAGAATTTTGCCTTTTCCAGAATGTTATATGGATGGAATTATAATGGTGTATGCTTCTCTTGATTTTCTTTAGAGTTCTGTCTCCTATGTGTGAACACTAAACAAAAATTCATTCGTTTGAGTAAACTGAGTGGAAGTGTAGTCCTTGGTTATATGAGGGAAGGGCAGCAACTCTGTCGGCTGAAGACTTGCTTGGTGCTGGGTACTAACTGGTCTCAAGAGCATGAGGCCTTGGCTTCCTTGAGAATTTCCAATGTCCCTTCTGGGGAAGCTGGATGAGTCTTGAAACAGTTGGGGTACCTGACAGGGACTAGATATCTGCAGGCACGTGGTCAGAGGGAACAGGCGGCCCTGGCTTTCTGCTTCTGAGTTCCCCATGACCTACCTCCAGCTCCCAGGAGCAAGTCAGTGTAGGACTCTTCTTAAGTGAGGGGTGTGGAGGGGAAATCAAGATCTTCACAAGGTCAGCCAGACCAGTTAAGCTTCACCTGGAATCCCATCCTCAGGGTAGAGGATGGGGCTTCGGCAGTGAGGATGGGGGTGACAGTCCCAATACGTCTGCCTCTTGGTTCTTCACGTCAGATCCGGGTTGGCGGCTCCCCTTGTGTCTGGGGGTGGTTGTTGTTTTGAGATCTATCTTTTTCCACTTTCCATGTTGGATCTTCTGTTTCCTGTCTCCCATGCCTGGCTCAGGAAGTAAAGAATCAGCCTGTAATGCAGGAGACCCAGGTTCTATCCCTGGGTCGGAAAGCTCCCCTGGAGAAGGGAATGGCAGCCCACTTCAGTATTCTTCAGTATTCCCCAGCCCACTTTGGTATCCCTTCAGAAGGGAATGGCAACCCACTCTCAGTATTCACGGAGAATTCTGTGAACAGAGGAGCCTGGGGGCTACAGTCCGTGAGGTTGCAAAGAGTCGAGCGTGACTGAGCAACTAACACTTCCACACCTGCCCCCATTCTTACGTCAGTCTTCTTGTTCGGGAAGCACACCTCCATCCTTAAAAGGAGGAGAAGGGGCCAGTTCTGTGGCACCTTGTACCCCTGAAAATATCTTCACTCATCATGGATGGTTCAACTTGGCGGCCATCCCCAGTGCTTAGCATTTTACTCCGATTTTGTGTGTGCAGTTCCTTTGTGTCCTGCTCTGAGGGATGTCTGGAGTCATTTTGATTCTTGACCTTTGAACATGATCCTGATTTTTCTTGGACCTATAGAACCTTCTCTTTCCCTCCAGAGTTGAGAGACTTCACAGTTGTGTCTTTGGGTTGGGGTCTATTTTCACCTTATGTTGGTCCCTGGATGG
>NW_017202203.1:0-6448 GCF_001704415.2 Capra hircus
GGGATATGTATAAACCCGCTCTGGTCCGCTCAGGTAATGCCAGTCGACTTGCGAGTTGCTAAGGGGCCTCTCGGGATTCCTCTCCGGTCGATGATGGGGCCTAAGACCTTTTTGGAATCGGTGCCCGAACCTGAGGTTTCCTCTCCAGTGCTGAAATGGATCTTGGGGTACTACTGGAGTCTCCACAGGGGAGTCATCTTCGTCTCCAATGGGGGCATGCACGTGCGCTTTTCTCCGGAGCATTAGGAGCAGAGTCAATTTTCCCGTTGGGTTGATCAGGGGGTTTCTTGTTTTCCCTCGAGGCTTTCCCTCGAAGCTTTCCCACGAGGCTTTCCCACAGGGCTGTCCCCACGTGACACCGTGGTGTGAGTCGATCCTCGGCTTGAAAGTCGAGCAGTGCAGGGAAAACAGGTTTCCCTGGAATGGACTGAGGCATCTGGGGACTCTGGGAATGTGGCACGACCCTGGTTTTCCTCTCGCCTTTCCTGTGGGAGCGCCTCCTCTTGAGATGCGACTGGAACCCCTGGAATTCTTTGCCGAACACGCAGGGAAAGGATCCCTCCTCTCGAGCTAGGAGGCGGAAACGGGGCTCCTCTGGATGTCGGCGGGACTCTCGTGCTTCCTCTCGAGTGGAGACGGGTATGTTGGGCAACTTCTTGAGTTGCAGAAAGGTTGTGAAGGACCCTTTGGAAGTTCCAGAGGTTTGGTCTGATTAGCCTCGAGACGCCTCAGCACAAATGGGACTCATCTCGCCTGGAGGGGAGAACCTCCTGGATTTTATCGAGATGCGGTAGGTGCTGTCGACTTACG
Source organism: Capra hircus (assembly GCF_001704415.2). Taxonomy (NCBI): domain Eukaryota; kingdom Metazoa; phylum Chordata; class Mammalia; order Artiodactyla; family Bovidae; genus Capra; species Capra hircus. The sequence goes on from NW_017202203.1 coordinate 811, forward strand.
ACGGCGACCTCAGGGACCCGCTCTGGTGGCCTCAGGAAAGGCCAGTCCCCATGCGAGTTGTTCAGGGACACTCAGAATTCCTCTCCCATCGATGCCCGGGCCTAAGATCTTGTGTAGAGTCGGTGCTGGAACCTGAGGATTCCTCTCCAGTGCTGACATGGATCTTGGGGTACTTCTGGAGTCTCCCCAGGGGAGTCAGTCCTCGTCTCGAGTGGGGGCATGCACGTGCGCTTTCCTCCCGAGCTGTAGCAGCAGGGTCGCACTTCCCTTCGCGTAGATCAAGGGATCTGTGGCTTTCCCTCGAGGCTTTCCGACGAGGCTTTTCCACGAGGCTTTCCCACAGGGCTGTCCCTCGTGCCACCGTGGTGTGAGTCGATCCTCAGCTTGAAAGTCGAGGCTGTGCAGGGAAAACACGTTTACCCTGGAATGGACTGAGACATCTGGGGGACTCTGGGAATGGTGGCACGACCCTGGAGTTCCTCTCGCCTTTCCTGTGGAGAGCGCTCCTCTTGGGATGCGACCGGAATGCCGGGAATTCTTTCCCGACCACGCAGGGAAAGGATCCCTCCTCTCGAGCTAGGAGGCGGAAACGGGGCTCCTCTGGATGTGGGTGGGACTCTCGTGCTTCCTCTCAAGTGGAGACGGGTATGTCGGGGAACTTCTTGAGTTGCAGCATGGGTGTGAAGGACTCTTTGGAAGTTCCAGAGTTTTGGTGTGATTAGCCTCGAGACGCCTCAGCACAAATGGGCCTCATTTATCCTGGAGGGGAGAACCTCCTGGATTTTCTCGAGTTGCGGCATGTGCTCTCGACTTACGATGGGGAACTCAGGGACCCACTCTGGTGGCCTCAGGAAAGGCCAGTCCCCATGCGAGTTGCTCGGGGGCCACTCGGGATTCCTCTCCCGTCGATGCCGGGCCCTAAGACATTGTGTGGAGTCGGTGCCAGAACTTGAGGATTCCTCTCCAGTGCTGACATGGATCTTGGAGTACTTCTGGAGTTTCCTCAGCGGAGTCAGTCCTTGTCTCGAGTAGGGGCTTGCACGTGCGCTTTCCTCCCGAGCTGTAGCAGCAATGTCACGCTTCCCTTCGCGTGGATCAAGGGATCAGGGGCTTTACCTCGAGGCTTTCCCCCGAGGCTTTCCCAAGAGGCTTTCCCACATGGATGTCCCACGTGCCATCGTGGTGTGAATCGATCCTCGGCTTAAAAGTCGAGGCAGTGCAAGGAAAACAGGTTTCCCTGGAATGGACTGAGACATCTGGGGGACCCTGGGAATGTGGCACGACCCTGGAGTTCCTCTAGCCTTTCCTGTGTGAGCGCCTCGTCTTGAGATGCGACCGGAATGCCGGGAATTCTTTCCCGACCACGCAGGGAAAGGATCCCTCCCCTCGAGCTAGCAGGCGGAAACGGGGCTCCTTTGGATGTGGGCGTGACTCTCGTGCTTCCTCTCGAGTGGAGACCGGTATGTCGGGCAACTTCTTGGTTTGCAGAAAGGTTGTGAAGGACCCTTTGGAAGTTCCAGAGGTTAGGTCTGATTAGCCTCGAGACGATTCAGCACAAATGGGCCTCATCTCGCCTGGAGGGGAGAACCTCCTGGATTTTCTCGAGTTGCGGCAGGTGCTCTCAACTTACGACGGGGACCTCAGGGACCCGCTCTGGTGGCCTCAGGAAAGGCCATTCCCCATGCGAGTTGCTCGCGGGCCTCTCGGGATTCCTCTCCCGTCGATGCCGGGGCCCAAGACCTTGTGTGGAGTCCGTGCCGGAACCTGAGGATTCCTCTCCAGTGCCGACATGGATCTTGGGGTACTTCTGGAGTCTCCCCAGTGGAGTCAGTCCTCCTCTCGAGTGGGGCCATGCACGTGTGCTTTCCTCCCGAGCTGTAACAGCAGTTTCACGCTTCCATAGACATGGATCATGAGATCTGTGGCTGTCGCTTGAGGCTTTCCCATGAGGATTTCCCACGAGGCTTTCCCACAGAGCTGTCCCACGAGCCACCATGGTGTGAGTCGATCCTCGGCTTGAACGTCCAGGCAGTGCAGGGAAAAAAGGTTTCCCTGGAATGGACAGAGACATCTGGTGGACTCTGGGAATGGTGGCATGACCCTGGAGTTCCTCTCGCCTTTCCTGTGGAGAGCGCCTCTCTTGAGATGCGACAGGAAGGCCGGAATTCTTTCCCGACCACGCAGGGAAAGGATCCCTCCTCTCGAGCTAGGAGGCTGGAAACGGGGCTCCTCTGGATGTGGGCAGAACTCTCGTGCTTCTCTCTCGAGTGGAGACTGGTATGTCGGGGAACTTCTTGAGTTACAGCAAGGGTGTGAAGGACCCTTTGGAAGTTCCAGAGCTTCGGTGTGATTAGCCTCGAGACGCCTCAGAGGAATGGGCCTCATCTCGCCTGGAGGGGAGAACCTCCTCGATACTCTCGAGTTGAGGCAGGTGCTCTCGTGTTACGACGGGACATCAGGGACCAGCTCTGGTGGCCTCAGGAAAGGCCAGTCCCGATGCGAGTTGCTTGGGGGCCTCTCGGGATTCTTCTCCCGTCGATGCCGGGGCTTAAGATCTTGTGTGGAGTGGGTGCCGGAACTTGAGGATTCCTCTCCAGTACTGACATGGATCTTGGTGTATTCTGGAGAATCCCCAGGGGAGTCAGTCCTCGTCCCGAGTGGGGCATGCACGTGTGCATTCCTCCCGAGCTGTAGCAGCAGTGTCCGCGCTTCCCTTCGCGTGGATCAAGGATCTGTGGGCTTTGCCTCGAGGCTTTCCACGAGGCTTTCCCACAAGGCTGTCCACGTGCCACCGTGGTGTGAGTCGATCCTCGGCTTGAAAGTGGAGGCAGTGCAGGGAAAACAGTTTCCATGCAGAGGACTGAGACATCTGGGGACTCTGGGAATGGTGGCACGACCCTGGAGTTCCTCTCGCCTTTCCTGTTGAGAGCGGCTCCTCTTGAGATGCGACCGGAACGCCGGGAATACTTGACCGACCACGCAGGGAAAGGATCCCTCCTCTCGAGCTAGGAGGCAGAAACGGGCTCCTCTGGATGTGGGCGGGACTGTCGTTCTTCCTCTCGAGTGGAGACGAGTATGTCGGGGAAATTCTTGAGTTGCAGCAAGGGTGTGACGGACCCTTTGGAAGTTCCAGAGGTTAGTTTTGATTAGCTTGGAGACGCCTCATTGGAAATGGGCCTCATCTCGCCTGGAGGGACAACCTCCTGGATTTTCTCGGGTTGCAGAAGGTGCTCTCGACTTGCGACGGGGACCTCAGGGACCCGCTCTGGTGGCCTCAGGAACGGTCAGTCCCCATGCGAGTTGCTCGGGGGGCCTCTCGGGATTCCTCTCCCGTCGATGCCGGGCCTAAGACCTTGTGTGGAGTCGTTGCTGCAACCTGAGGATTCCCCTCCAGTGCTGACATGGATCTTTGGGAAACCTCTGGAGTCTCCCCAGGGGAGTCAGTCCTCGTCTCGTGTGGGGCATGCACATGGGCTTTCCTCTCGAACTGTAGCAGCAGTGTCGCGCTTCCCTTCGCGTGGATCAAGGGATCTGTGGCTTTCCCTCGAGGCTTTCCCACGAGGCTTTCCCACAAGGCTGTCCCACGTGCCACTGTGGTGTGAATCGATCCTCGGCTTGAAATTCGAGGCAGTGCAGGGAAAACAGGTTTCCCTGGAATGGACTGAGACATCTGGGGAACTCTGGGAATGGTGGCACGACCCTGGATTTCCTCTCGCCTTTCCTGTGGAGAACGCCTCCTGTTCAGATGCGCGGGAATGCCAGGAATCCTTTCCCGACGACACAGGGAGAGAATCAATCCTCTCGAGCTATGAGGCGGAAACGGGGCTCCTCTGGATGTGGGCGGGACTCTCGTGTTTCCTCTCGAGTGAAGACGGGTATGTCGGGGAACTTCTTGAGTTGCAGCAAGGGTGTGAAGTACCCTTTGGAAGTTCCAGAGGTTAGGTGTGATTAGCCTCGAGACGCCTCAGCGGAAATGGGCCTCATCTCGCCTGGAGGGGAGAACCTCCTGGATTTTCTCGAGTTGCGGCAGGTGCTTTCCACGTAGGACGGGGACCACAGGCACCCGCTCTGGTGGCCTCAGGGAAGGCCAGTCCCCATGCGAGTTGCTCGGGGGCCTCTTAGGATTCCTCTCCCGTCATGCCAGGGCCTAAGTCCTTTTGGGGTTGGGGAACCCTGAGGATTCCTCTCCATTGCTGACATGAATCTTTCCGTACTTCTGGAGTCTCCCCAGGGGAGTCATTCCTCATCTCGTGTGGGGGCATGCCCCTGCCTTTCCTCACGAGCTGTAGCAGCAGTGTCACGCTTGCTTCGCGTGTGATCAAGGGATCTGTGCTTTCCATTGAGGCTTTCCCACGAGGCTTTCCCACAGGGCTGTCCCACGTGCCACGGTGGTGTGAGTCGATCCTCGGCTTGGTCGTCGAGGCAGTGCAGGGAAAACAGGTTCTTCCCTGAATGGACTTAGACATCTGGGGGACTCTTAGAATGCTGGCAAGGCCCTGGAGTTCCTCTCGTCTTTCCTGTTGAGCGCCTCCTCTTGATATGCGACGCGAAGGCCTGGAATTCTTTCCCGAAGACGAAGGGAAAGGATCCCTCTTCTCGAGCTACGAGGCGGAAACGGGGCTCCACTGGATGTGGGCGGGACCCTCGTGCCTTCCTCTCGAGTGGAGATGGGTATGTCGGAGAACTTCTTGATTGCAGCAAGGGTGTGAAGGACCCTTTGGAAGTTCCATGTTAGATGTGATTAGCCTCGAGACGCCTCAGCGGAAATGGGCCTCATCTCGCATGGAAGGGAGAACCTCCTGGATTTTCTCGAGTTGCGGCAGGTGCTCTCGACTTACGATGGGGACCTCAGGACCCGCTCTGGTGGCCTCAGGAATCGCCAGTCCCCATGCGAGTTGCTCGCGGGCCTCTCGGGATTCCTCTCCTTTGATGCTGGGTCCTAAGACCTTGTGTGGAGTCAGTGCCGGAACCTGAGGTTTCCTCTCCAGTGCTGACATGGATCTTGGGACTTCTGGAGTCTCCCCAGGGGAGTCAGTAATCGGTCTCTAGTGGGGGGGAATGCACGTTCGCTTTCCTCCCGAGCTGTAGCAGCAGTATCACGCTTCCCTTCGCGTGGATCTAGGGATCTGTGGCTTTCCCTCGAGGCTTTCCATGAGGCTTTCCCACGAGGCTTTCCCACAGGGCTGTCCCACGTGCCACCGTGGTGTGAGTCGATCCTCGGCTTGAAAGTCGAGGCTGTGCAGGGAAACACGTTTCTCTGGAATGGACTGATACATCTGGGGGACTCTGGGAATGGTGGCAGGACCTGAAGTTTCCTCTCGATTTCCTGTGGAGAGCGCCTGCTCTTGAGATACGACGGGAACGCCGGGAATTCTTTCCCAACCACGCAGGGAAAGGATCCCTCTCTTGAGCTAGGAGGGGAAAAAGGGGCTCCTCTGGATGTGTGCGGGACTCTCGTGCTTCCTCTCGAGTGGAGACGAGATGTCGGGGATCTTCTTGAGTTGCAGCAAGTGTGTGAAGGACCCTGTGGAAGTTCCCAGAGGTTAGGTGTGATTAGCCTGGAGACGCCTCAGCGAAATGGGCCTCATCTTGCCTGGAGGGGAGAACCTCCTCCTGGATTTTCTCGAGTTGTGGCAGG
>NW_017202204.1:0-6447 GCF_001704415.2 Capra hircus
GGGAAAGGGGAAAGCCTCGTGGGAAAGCCTCGAGGGAAAGCCACATATCCCTTCGTACACCCGAAGGGAAGCGTGACACTGCTCCTACAGCTCGGGAGGAAAGCGCACGTGCATGACCCCACTCGACGAGGACTGACTCCCCTGGGGAGACACCAGAAGTACCCCACGATCCACGTAAGCACTGGAGAGGAATCTCAGGTTCCGGCACCCACTCCACACAATATCTTAGGCCCATGCATCGACGGAGAAGAATCCCCGAGAGGCCCCGAGCATCTCGCATGGGGACTGGCCTTACCTGAGGCCACCAGAGCGGGTCCCTGAGGTCCCAGTCGTAAGTCGAGAGCACTGCCGCAACTCGAGAAAATCCAGGAGATTCTCCCATCCAGGCGAGATGAGGCCCATTTTCGCTGAGGCGTCTCGAGGCTAATCACACCTAACTCTGGAACTTACAAAGGGTCCTTCACACCAATGCTGCCACTCAAGAAGTTCCCCGACATTACCGTCTCCACTCGAGAGGAAGCACGAGAGTCCGCCCACATCCAGAGGAGCCCGTTTCCGCTCTAGCTCGAGAGGAGGGATCCTTTCCCTGCGTGGTCGGGAAAGAATTCCCGGCATTTCCGTCGCATCTCAAGAGGAGGCGCTCTCCACAGGAAAGGCGAGAGGAACTCCAGGGTCGTGCCACAATCCCAGAGTCCTCCAGATGTCTCAGTCCATTCCAGGGAAACCTGTTTTCCCAGCGCTGCGTCGACTTTCAAGCTGAGGATCGACTCACACCACGGTGGCACGTGGGACAGCCCTGTGGGAAAGCCTCGTGGGAAAGCCTCTTGGGAAAGCCTGAGGGAAAGCCACAGATCCTTGATCCACGAAGGGAAGCGTGACACTGCTGCTACAGCTCGGGAGGAAAGCGCACGTGTATCCCCACTCGAGACGAGGACTGACTCCCCTGTGGAGACTCCAGAAGTACCCCAAGATCCATGTCAGCACCGGAGAGGATTCCTCAGGTTCCGGCACCAACTCCACACAAGATCTTAGGCCCCGGCATCGACGGGAGGGAATCCTGAGAGGCCCCGAGCAACTCGCATGGGACTGGCCTTTCCTTAGGCCACTAAAGCGGGTCCCTGAGGTCCCCGTCGTAAGTCGAGAGAACCTGCCGCAACTCGAGAAAATACAGGAGGTTCTCACCTCCAGGCGAGATGAGGCCCATTTTCGCTGAGGCGTCTCGAGGCTAATCAATTCTAACAACCGAAACTTCCAAAGGGTCCTTCACACCCTTGCTGCAACTCAAGAAGTTCCCGACATAACCGTCTCCACTTGAGAGGAAGCACGAGAGTCCCGGCCACATCCAGAGGAGCCACGTTTCCGCCTCCTAGCTTGAGGGAGGGATCCTTTCCCTGCGTGGTCGGGAAAGAATTCCCGGCGTTCCGACGCATCTCAAGAGGAGGCGATCTCCACAGGAAAGGCGAGAAGAACTCCAGAGTCGTGCCACCATTCCCAGAGTCAACCAGATGTCTCAGTCAATTGCAGGGAAACCTGTTTTCCGTGCACTGCCTCGACTTTCAAGCCGAGGATCGACTCACACCACGGTGGCACGTGGGACAGCCCTGTGGGAAAGCCTCGTGGGAAAGCCTCGAGGGAAAGCCCTGATCCTTGGATCCACGCGAAGGGAATCATGACACTGCTGCTACAGCTCGGAGGAAAGCGCACGTGCGTGTCCCCACTCGAGACGAGGACTGACTCCCTGGGGAGACACCAGAAGTACCCCAAGATCCACATAAGCACTGGAGAGGAATCCTCAGGTTCCGGCACCCACTCCACACAATATCTTAGGCCCCTGCATCGACGGAGAGGAATCCCGAGAGGTCCCGAGCATCTCGCATGGGGACTGGCCTTTCCTGAGGCCACCAGAGCGGGTCCCTGAGGTCCCCGTCGTAATTCGAGAGCACCTGCCGCAACTCGAGAAAATCCACGAGGTTCTCCCATCCAGGTGAGATGAGGCCATTTTCGCTGAGGTGTCTCGAGGCTAATCACACCTAACCTCTGGAACTTACAAAGGGTCCTTCACACCCTTGCTGCAACTCAAGAAGTTCCCCGACATAACCGTCTCCACTCGAGAGGAAGCACGAGAGTCCCGCCCACATCCAGAGGAGCCCGTTTTCGCCTCCTAGCTCGAGAGGAGGGATCCTTTCCCTGCGTGGTCGGGAAAGAATTCCCGGCATTTCCGTCGCATCTCAAGAGGAGGCGCTCTCCACAGGAAAGGCGAGAGGAACTCCAGGGTCGTGCCACCAATCCCAGAGTCCTCCAGATGTCTCAGTCCATTCCAGGGAAACCTGTTTTCCCAGCGCTGCGTCGACTTTCAAGCCGAGGATCGACTCACACCACGGTGGCACGTGGGACAGCCCTGTGGGAAAGCCTCGTGGAAAGCCTCGTGGGAAAGCCTCGAGGGAGAAAGCCCTTGATCCACGCGAAGGGAAGCGTGACACTGCTGCTACAGCTCGGGAGGAAAGCGCACGTGCATGCCCCCACTCGAGAGGAGGACTGACTCCCCTGTGGAGACTCCAGAAGTACCCAAGATCCATGTCAGCACTGGAGAGGATTCCTCAGGTTCCGGCACCAACTGCACACAAGATCTTAGGCCCGGCATCGACGGGAGAGGAATCCTGAGAGGCCCGAGCAACTCGCAACAGGACTGGCCTTTCCTGAGGCCACTAAAGCAGGTCCCTGATGTCCCGTCGTAAGTCGAGAGCACCTGCCCCAACTCGAGAAAATACAGGAGGTTCTCCCCTCCAGGCAGATGAGGCCCATTTCCGCTGAGCGTCTCGAGGCTAATCAATTCTAACAACTGGAACTTCCAAAGGGTCCTTCACACCCTTGCTGCAACTCAAGAAGTTCTCCGACATATCCGTCTGCACTCGAGAGGAAGCACGAGAGTTCCACCCACATCCAGAGGAGCCCCATTTCTGCCTCTTAGCTCCAGAGGTGGGATCCTTTCCGTGCGTTGTCTGGAAAGAATTCACCGAGTTCCCATCGCAATTCAAGAGGAGGCGCTCTCCACAGGAAAGGCGAGAGGAACTCCAGTGTCGTGCCACCATTCGCAGAGTCCCCCAGATGTCTCAGTCCATTCCACGGAAACCTGTTTCCCTGCACTGCCTCGACTTTCTAGCCGAGGATCGACTCACACCACGGTGGCACGTGGGACAGCCCTGTGGGAAAGCTTCTTGGGAAAGCCTCGTGTGAAAGCCTCGGGAAAGCCACAGATCCCTTGATCCACGTGAAGGAAAGCGTGACATTGCTGCTACAGCTCGGAGAAAGCCCACGTGCATGCCTCCCCTCGAGACGAGGACTGACTTCCCCCGGGGAGACCTCAGAAGTACCCAAAGATCCATGTCAGCACCGGAGAGGAATCCTCAGGTTCTGGCACCGACTCCACACAAGGTCTTAGGCCCGGCATAGACGGGAGAGGAATCCCAAGAGGCCCGAGCAACTCGCATGGGGCCTGGCCTTTCCTGAGGGCACCAGAGCGGGTCCCTGAGGTCCCCGTCGTAAGTCGAGGGCACCTGCCGCAACTCGAGAAAATCCAGGAGGTTCTACCCTCCAGGCGAGATGAGGCCATTACCGCTGAGGCATCTCGAGGCTAATCACACCTAACCTATGGAACTTACAAAGGGTCCTTCACGCCCTTGCTGCAACTCAAGAAGCTCCCCACATACCCGTCTCCACTCGAGAGGAAGCCCGAGAGTCCCGCCCACATCCAGAGGAGCCCCGTTACTGCCTCCTAGCTCGAGAGGAGGGATCCTTTCACTGAGTGGTCGGTCAAGTATTCCCGGAGTTCCCGTCTCATCTCAAGAGGAGGCGCTCTCCACAGGAAAGGCGAGAGGAACTCCAGATTCGTGCACCCATTCCCAGAGGCCCCCAGATGTCTCAGTCCATTCCATGGAAACCTGTTTCTCCTGCACTGCCTCAACTTTCTAGCCTAGGATCGACACACAACACGGTGGCACGTGGGACAGCCCTTTGGGAAAGTCTCGTGGGAAAGCCTCGTGGAAAAGACTCGTGGGAAAGCCTCGAGGGAAAGCCGCAGATACCTTGATCCACGCGAAGGGAAGCGTGACACTGCTGCTACAGCTCGGGAGAAAGCGCACGTGCATGCCCCACTCGAGATGAGGACTGACTCCGTGGGGAGACTGGAGAAGTACCCCAAGATCCTTGTCAGCACTGCAAAGGAATCCTCAGGTTCCGGCACCGACACCACACAAGGTCTTAGGCCCTGGCATCGACGGGAGAGGAACCCGAGAGGGCCCTGAGTAACTCGCATGGGGACTGGTCTTTCCTGAGGCCACCAGAGCGGGTCTCTGAGGTCCCTGTCGTAAGTCGAGAGCACCTGCCGCAACTCGAGAAAATCCAGGAGGTTCTCCCCTCCAGGCGAGATGAGGCCCATTTCCGCAGAGGCGACTCGAGGCTTATCACACCTGACCTCTGGAACTTCCAAAGGGTCCTTCACACCCTTGCTGCAACTCAAGAAGTTCCCCGACATACCCGTCTCCACTCGAGAGGAAGCACGAGAGTCCCGCCCACATCCAGAGGAGCCCCGTTTCCGCCTCGTAGCTCGAGAAGAGGGATCCTTTCCCTTCGTCGTCGGGAAAGAATTCCCGGCCTTCCTGTCGCATCTCAAGAGGAGGCGCTCTCCACAGGAAAGACGAGAGGAAACTCCAGGGCCTTGCCAGCATTCCAAGAGTCCCCCAGATGTCTAAGTCCATTCCAGAAGAAACTGTTTTCCCTGCACTGCCTCGACGTTCACGCCGAGGATCGACTCACACCACCGTGGCACGTGGGACAGCCCTGTTGGAAAGCCTCGTGGGAAAGCCTCAATGGAAAGCGACAGATCCCTTGATCCACACGTCGGCAAGCGTGACACTGCTGCTGCAGGTCGTGAGGAAATGGCAGGTGCATGCCCCACACGACATGAGGACTGACGCCCCTGGTGAGACTCCAGAAGTACGGAAAGATTCATGTCAGCACTGGAGAGGCATCCTCAGGGTCTGGCCCCGACTCCACACAAGGTCTTAGGCACCGGCATCGATGGGAGAGGAATCCCTAAAGGCCCCTGGTAACTCGCATGGGGACTGGCCTTTCCTGAGGCCACCAGAGCGCGGTCCCTGAGGACCCGTCGTAACTCGAGAGCACCTGCCGCAACTGGGTAAAATCCAGGAGGTTCTCCCCTAAAGGCGGAATGAGGCCCATTTCCTCTGAGGTGTCTGGAGGCTCATCACACCTAACCTCTGGAAATTAAAAAGGGTCCTTGCTGAAACTCAAGAAGTTCCCCGACATACCCGTCTCCACACGAGAGGAAGCACGAGGGTCCCGCCCACATTCAGAGGAACCCGTTTCCGAGATGAAGGATCCTATCCTGCTTAGTCAGGAAAGATTTTTCGGCGTTCCATGGCATCTCAAGAGCAAGGGTTCTCAATAGGAAAGGCAAGAGGAACTCCAGGGTCGTGCCACCATTTCAAGAGTCCCCAGATGTCTCAGTCCATTTCAGAGGAACCCGTTTTCCCAGCACTGCCTCGACTTTCACGCCGAGGATCCACTCACACCATGGTGGCATGTGGGACAGCCCTGTGAGAAAGCCTCGAGGGAAAGCCACAGATCCCTTGATCCCCGCGACGGGAAGCGTGACACATCTGCTACACTGTCCCTGAGGTCACGGTCGTTATGTGGAGAGTACCTGCCGCAACTCGAGAAAATCCAGGAGGTTCTCTGCTCCAGTCGAGATGAGGCCCATTTTCTCTGCGGCGTCTCGAGAGTAATCACAACTAAACTCTGGAACTTCCAAAGTGTCCTAAACACCCTTGCTAAAACTCAAGAAGTTCCCCGACATACCCGTCTCCACTCCAGAGGAAGCACGAGGGTCCGGCAACCGCCAGAGGAGCTCCGTTTCCTCCTCCAAGCTCGAGATGAGGGATCCTTCCCTGCTTCCTCGGAAAAGAATTCCCGACGTTTCGACGCATCTCAAAGGAGGCGGGCTGCACAGGAAAGGCGAGAGGAACTCATGGGTCGTGCCACCATTCCAAGAGTCCCCCAGATGTCTCAGTCCATTCCAGAGGATCCTGTTTTCCCTGCACTGCTTCGACTTTCACGCTGAGGATCGACTCACACCTGGTGGCACGTGTGACAACCCTGTGGGAAAGCCTCGTGGGAAAGCCTCGAGGGAAAGCCACAGATCCTTAATCCACGCGACGGGAAGCGTGACACTGCTGCTAAAGCACGGGAGGAAAGCGCACGTGCATGCCCCACTCGAGACGAGGACTGACTCCCCTGGGGAGACTCCAGAAGTACCCCAAGATCCATGACAGCACTGGAGAGGAATCCTCAGGTTCCGCACTGACTCCACACAAGGTCTTAGGCCCAGCATCGACGGGAGAGGAATAGGCCCGAGCATCGACTCAACTC
>NW_017202205.1:0-6447 GCF_001704415.2 Capra hircus
CCCATCGATGCTGGGCCTAAGACCTTGTATGGACTCAGTGCCGACCTCAGGATTCCTCTCCAGTGCAGACATGGATTTGTGTACTTCTTCTGGAGTCTCCCAACGCAGTCAGTCCTCCTCTCGAGTGGGGCATGCACGTGCGCTTTCCTCTCGAGCTGTAGAAGCAGTGTCGCGCTTCCTTCGCGTGGATCAAGGGATCTGTGTCTTTCCCTCGAGGCTTTCCCACGAGGCTTTCCCACAGGGCTGTCCCACGTGCCACCGTGGTGTGAGTCGATCCTCGGCTGGAAAGTCGAGGCAGTGCAGGGAAAACAGCTTTCCCTGGAATGGACTGAGACTTCCAGGGGACTCTGGAATCGTGGCCCGACGCTGGAGTTCCTCTCGCCTTTCCTGTGGAGAGCGTATCCTCTTGAGATGCAACGGGAACGCCGGGAATTCTTTCCCGACCACGCTGGGAAAGGATCACTCCCCTCGAGCTAGGAGGCGGAAACGGGGCTCCTCTGGATTTGGGCGGACTCTCCTGCTTTCCTCTGGAGTGGAGACGGGTATGTCGGGGAACTTCTTGAGTTGCAGCAAGGGTGTGAAGGACCCTTTGGAAGTTCCAGAGTTTAGGTGTGATTAGCCTCGAGACACCTCAGCGGAAATGGGCCTCATCTCGCCTGGAGGGGAAAACCTCCTGGATTTTCTCGAGTTGCGCAGGTGCTCTCGACTTACGACGGGACCTCAAGGAACCGCTCTGATGGCCTCAGGAAAGGCAAGTCCCATGCGAGTTGCCCGGGGGGCCTCTCGGGATTCCTCTCCCGTCGATGCTGGCGCCTAAGATCTTGTGTGGAGTGGGTGCCAGAAACTGAGGAATCCTCTCCAGTGTTGACATGGATCTTGGGGTACTTCTGGAGTCTCTCCAGGGGAATCAGTCCTTGTCTCGAGTGGGGGCATGCACGTGCTCTTTCCTCCCGAGCTGTAGCAGCACTGTCACGCTTCCTTCGCGTGGATCAAGGGATCTGTGGCTTTCCCTCGAGGCTTTCCCACGAGGCTTTCCACAGGGCTGTCCCACGTGCCACCGTGGTTTGAGTCGATCCTCGGCTTGAAAGTCGAGGCAGTGCAGGGGGGTTTCCCTGGAATGGACTGAGACATCTGGGGACTCTGGAATGGTGGCACGACCCTGGAGTTCCTCTCGCATTTCCTGTGGAGAGCGCCTCCTCTGAGATGCGAGGGAACGCCGGGAATTCATTCCCGACCACGCAGGGAAAGGATCCCTCCTCTCCAGCTAGGAGGCGGAAACGGGGCTCCTCTGGATGGGCGGGACTCTCGTGCTTCCTCTCGAGTGGAGACAGGTATGTCGGGAACTTCTTGAGTTGCAGCAAGGGTGTGAAGGACCCTTTGGAAGTTCCAGATGTTAGATGTGATTAGTCTCGAGACCCCTCAGCGGAAATGGTCCTCATCTCGCCTGGAGGGGAGAACCTCCTGGATTTTGTCGAGTTGCTGAAGGTGCTCTCGACTTACTACAGGAACCTCAGGGACCCGCCCTGGGGGCCTCAGGATAGGCCAGTCCCCATGGAAGTTGCTCGGGGCTTCTCCGGATAACCCTCCCGTCGATGCCGGGGCCTAAGACCTTGTGTGGAGTCGGTGCCGGAACCTGTGGATTCCTCTCCAGTGCTGACATGCATCTTGGGGTACTTCTGGAGTCTCCCCAGCGGAGTCAGTCCTCTTATCTAGTGGGGGCATGCACGTGCTCTTTCCTCCCGAGCTGTAGCAGCAGTGTCACGATACCCGTCGAGTGGATTAAGGGATCTGTGGCTTTCCTTCGAGGCTTTCCTATGAGTCTTTCCCACGAGGCTTTCCCACAGAACTGTCCCACGTGCCACTCTGGTGTGACTCGATCCTCGGCTTGAAAGTCGAGGCAGTGCAGGAATCAGGTTCCTGGAATGGACTGAGACAACTGGGGGACTCTGGGAATGGTGGCAGTTACCTGGAGTTCCTCTCGCTTTTCCTGTGGAGAGCGCCTCCTCTTGAGATGGGACGGGAACGCCGCGAATTCTTTCCCGACCACGCAGGGAAAGGATCAAACCTCTCGACCTAGGAGGCGGAAACGTGGCTCCTCTTGATGTGGGCGGGACTCTCCTGCTTCCTCTCGAGTGGAGACGGGTATGTCGGGGAACTTCTTGAGTTGCAGCAAGGGTGTGAAGGACCTTTGGAAGTTCCAGATGTTAGGTGTGATTTTCCTGGAGACGCCTCAGCGGAAATGGGCCTCATCTCGCCTGGAGGGGAGAACTCCTGGATTTCTCGAGTTGCGGCAGATGCTCTCGACTAACGACGGGGACCTCAGGGACCCGCTCTGGTGGCCTCAGGAATGGCCAGTCCCCATGCGAGTTGCTCGGGGCCTCTCCGGATTCCTCTCCCGTCGATGCCGGGGTCTAAAACTTGTGTGGAATCGGTGCCGAACCTGAGGATTCCTCTCCAGTGCTGACATGGATCTTGGGTACTTCTGGAGTCTCCCCAGTGGAGTCAGTCCTCGTCTCGAGTGGGGCATGCATGTGCTCTTTCCTCCGAGCTGTAGCAGCAGTGTCACGCTTCCCTTCGTGTGGATCAAGGGATGCTTTCCCTCGAGGCTTTCCTTTCCCAGGCTTTCCCACAGGGCTTTCCCACGTGCCACCGTGGTGTGAGTCGATCCTCGGCTTGAAAGTCGAGTCAGTGCAGGGAAAACAGGTTTCCCTGGAATGGACTGAGATATCTGGGGGACTCTGGGAATGGTGGCACGACCCTGGAGTTCCTCTTGCCTTTCCTGTGGAGAGCGCCTCCTCTTGAGATGCGACGGGAACGCGGGGAATTCTTTCCCGACCACGCAGGGAAAGGATCCCTCCTCTCGAGCTAGGAGGCGCAAACGGGGCTCCTCTGGATATGGGCGGACTCTCGTGCTTCCTCTCGAGTAGAGCCGGGTATGTCGGGGAAGTCTTTGAGTTGCAGCAAGGGTGTGAAGGATCCTTTGGAAGTTCCAGATGTTAGATGTGATTAGCGTCGAGTTGCCTCAGCGGAAATGAGCCTCATCTCGCCTGGAGGGGAGAACCTCCTGGATTTTCTCGAGTTGTGGCAGGTGCTCTCGACTTACGACGGGGACCTCAGGGACCCGCTCTGGTGGCCTCAGGAAAGGCCAGTCCCCATGCGAGTTGCTCGTGGGCCTCTCGGGATTCCTCTCCCGTCGATGCCGGGGCCTAAGACCTTGTGTGAAGTCGGTGCCAGAACCTGAGGATTCCTCTCCAGTGCTGACATGGATCTTGGGGTACTTCTGAAGTCTCCCCAGGGGAGTCAGGCCTCGTCTCGTGTGGGGGAATGCACCTGCGCTTTCCCCCGAGCTGTAGCTGCAGTGTCGCGCTTCCCTTCCCGTGGATCAAGGATCTGTGCTTTCCCCTCGAGGCTTTCCCACGAAGCTTTCCCACAGGGCTGTCCCACGTGCCACTGTGGTTTGAGTCGATCCTCGGCTTGAAAGTCGAGGCAGTGCAGGGAAAACAGGTTTCCCTGGAATGGACTGAGACATCTGGGGGACTGTGGGAATGGTGGCACGACCCTGGAGTTCCTCTCGCCTTTCCTGTGGAGAGCGCCTCCTCTTGAGATGCGACGGGAACGCCGGGAATTCTTTCCCGACCACGGAGGGAAAGGATCCCTCCTCTCGAGCTAGGAGGCGGAAACGGGGCTCCTCTGGATGTTGGCGGGACTCTCGTGCTTCCTCTCGAGTGGAGCCGGGTATGTCGGTGAATTATTTGAGTTGCAGCAAGGGTGTGAAGGACCCTTTGGAAGTTCCAGATGTTAGATGTGATTAGCCTCGAGACGCCTCAGCACAAATGCGCCTCATCTCGCCTGGAGGGGAGAACCTCCTGGATTTTCTCGAGTTTCGGCAGGTGCTCTCGACTTACGATGGGGACCTCAGAGTCCCGCTCTGGTGGCCTCAGGAAAGGCCAGTCCCCATGCGAGTTGCTCGCGGGCCTCTCGGGATTTCTCTCCCGCCGATGCCGGGGCCTAAGACCTTGTGTGGATTCGGTGCCGGAACCTGAGGATTCCTCTCCAGTGCTGACATGGACCTTCAGGTACTTCTGGAGTCTCCGCAGGGGAGTCAGTCCTCGTCCCGATTGGTGGCATGCACGTGCGCTTTCCTCCCGAGCTGTAGCAGCAGTGTCACGTTCCCTTCCCGTGGATCAAGGGATCTGTGGCTTTCCCTGGAGGCTTTCACACGAGGCTTTCCCACGAGGCTTCCCACATGGTTGTCCCACGTGCCACCGTGATGTGAGTCGATCCACGGCTTGAATGTCGAGGCAGTGCAGGGAAAACAAATTTCCCTGGAATGGACTGAGACATCTGGGGGACTCTGGGAATGTGGCACGACCCTGGAGTTCCTCTCGCCTTTCTGTGGAGAGCGCGCTCCTCCTGAGATGCGACGGGAACGCCGGGAATTCTTTGCCGACCACGAAAGGAAAGGATCCCTCCTCTCGAGCTAGGACGCGGAAACGGGGGCCCCTCTGGATGTAGGCGGGACTCTCGTGCTTCCTCTTGAGTGGAGACGGGTATGTCGGGGAACTTCTTGAGTTGCAGCAAGGCTGTGAAGGACCCTTTGGAAGTTCCAGAGATTAGGGGTGATTAGCTTCCAGTCGCCTCAGCGGAAATGGGCCTCATCTCGCCTGGAGGGGACTACCTCCTGGATTTTCTCGAGATAGGGCAGTTGCTGTCGACTTACGACGGGGACCTCAACGACCCGCTCTGGGGGCCTCAGAAAAGGCCACTCCCTATGCGAATTGCTCGGGGCCTCTCGGGATTCCTCTCCCGTCGATGCCGGGGCCTAAGACCTTGTGTGGAGTCAGTGCCGGAACCTTGAGGTTTCCTCTGCAGTGCTGACATGGATCTTGGGTACTTCTGGAGTCTCCCCAGGGGAGTCAGTCCTCGTCTCGAGTGGGGGCATGCAACGTGCTCTTTCCTCCCGAGCTGGTAGCCGCAGTGTCACGCTTCCCTACGCGTGGATCAAGCGGATCTGTGCTTTCCCTCGAGCTTTCCCATGAGGCTTTCCACGAGGCTTTCCACAGGGCTTGTCCAACGCTGCCATCGCGGTGTGAGTCGATCCTCTGGCCTTTGAAAGTGGAGGCAGTGCAGGGAAAACAGGTTTCCTTGGAATGGACTGAGACATCTGGGGGACTCCTGGGAATGGGGCCTGATACTGGAGTTCCTCTCGCCTTTACTGTGGAGAGCGCCTCCTCTTGAGATGAGACGGGAACGCTAGGAATTCTTTCCCGACCACGCAGGGAAAGGATCCCTCCTCTCGAGCTAGCAGGCGGAAACGGGGCACTCTCGATACGGGTGGGTCGCTCGGGTTCCTCTTGAGTGGAGACGGTATGTCGGGGAACTTCTTGAGTTGCAGCAAGGGTGTGAAGGACCCTTTGGAAGTTCCAGAGTTTAAGTCTGATTACCCCCTAGTTGTCTCAGCCGAAATGGGCCTCATCTCGCCTGGAGGGGAGAACCTCCTGGATTTTCTCGAGTTGCGGCAGGTGCTCTCGACTTACGACTGGGACCTCAGGGACCCGCTCTGGTGGCCTCAGGAAAGGCCAGTCCCCATGCGAGTTTCTCCCGGGCCTCTCGGGATTCCTCTCCGTCGATGCTGGGGCCTAAGACCTTGTGTGGACTCAGTGACGGAACCTGAGGATTCCTCTCCAGTGCCGACATGGATCTTGTGGTACTTCTGGAGTCTCCCCAGGGGAGTCAGTCCTTGTCTCGAGAGGGGGCATGCACGTGCGATTTCCTCCCGAGCTGTAGCAGCAGTGTCATGCTTCCCTTTTCGTGGATCAACGGATCTGTGGCTTTCCTCTAGACTTTCCCATGACGCTTTCCCACGAGGCTTCCGACAGGGCTTTCCCACGTGCCACTGTGTGTGAGTCGATCCTTGGCATTAAAGTCGAGGCAGTGAAGGGAAACAGATTTCCCTGGAATGGACTCAGACATCTGGGGGACTCAGGGAATGTGGCACGACTCTGGAGTTCCTCTCGCCTTTCCTGTGGAGAGCGCCCTCCTCTTGAGATGCGACGGGAACCCGGGAATTCTTTCCCGACCACGCAGGGAAACGATCCCTCCTCTCGAGCTAGGAGGCGGAAACAGGGCTCCTCTGGATGTGGGCGGGACTCTCGTGCTTCCTCTCGAGTGAGACGGGTATGTCGGGGAACTTCTTGAGTTGCAGCAAGGGTGTGAAGGACCCTTTTTAAGTTCCAGAGGTTAGGTGTGATTAGCCTCGAGATGCCTCAGCGAAAATCGGCCTCATCTCGCGTGACGGGGAGAACCTCCTGGATTTTCTCGAGTTGCGGCAGTGCTCTCAACTTACGACGGGGACCTCAGGGACCCGCTCTGGGGCCTCAGGAAAGGCCAGTCCCAGCGAGTTGCTCGGGTCATCTCGGGATTCATCTCCCGTCGTCGATGCCGGGG
>NW_017202206.1:0-6447 GCF_001704415.2 Capra hircus
GATGCAGTGCCTTTCCCTCGATGGCTTTCCACAGGCTTTCCCACGAGGCTTTCCACCAGGGCTGTGCCACGTGCCACCGTGGTGTGAGTTGATCCTCGGCTTGAAACTGAGGCAGTGCAGGGAAAACAGGTTTCCCTGGAATGGACTGAGACATCTGGAGGACTCTGGGAATGGTGGCACGACCCGGGAGTTCCTCTCACC
Source organism: Capra hircus (assembly GCF_001704415.2). Classification (NCBI taxonomy): domain Eukaryota; kingdom Metazoa; phylum Chordata; class Mammalia; order Artiodactyla; family Bovidae; genus Capra; species Capra hircus. The sequence goes on from NW_017202206.1 coordinate 202, forward strand.
TTTCCTGTGGAGAGCGCCTCCTCTTTAGATGCGACGGGAATGCCAGGAATTCTTTCCCGACCACGCAGGGAAAGGATCCCTCCTCTCGAGCTATGAGGCGGAAACGGGGCTCCTCTGGATGTGGGCGGACTCTCGTGCTTCCTCTCGAGTGGAGACGGATATGTCGGGGAACTTCTTGAGTTGCAGCAAGGGTGTGAAGGACTCTTTGGAAGTTCCAGAGCTTAGGTGTGATTAGCCTTGAGACACCTCAGAGGAAATGGGTCTCAACTCGCCTGGAGGGGAGAACCTCCTGATTTTCTCGAGTTGCGGCAGGTGCTCTCGACTTACTATGGGGACCTTAGGGACCCGCTCTGGTGGCCTCAGGAAATGCCAGTCCCCATGCGAGTTACTCGGGGCCACCTGGGATTCCTCTACCGTCGATGCCGGGCCCTAAGACCTTGTGTGGATTCGGTGCCGGAAACTGAGGATTCCTCTCCAGTGCTGACATGTATCCTGGGGTACTTCTGGAGTCTCCTCAGGGGAGTCAGTCCTCGTCTCAAGTGGGGGCATGCACGTACGCTTTCCTCCCGAGCTGTAGCAGCAGTGTCCCGCATCCCTTCGCGTGGATCAAGGGATCAGTGGCTTTCCCTCGAGGCTTTCCCACTAGCTTTCCACGAGGCTTTCCCACATGGCTGTCCCACGTGCCACCATGGTGTTAGTCAATCCTCGGCTTGAAAGTGGAGGCAGTGCAGGGAAAACAGTTTTCCCTGGAGTGGACGAGACATCTGGGGGACTCTGCGAATGGTGGCACGTCCCTGGAGTTCCTCTCGCCTTTCTGGTGGAGAGCGCCTCCTCTTGAGATTCGACCGGACTGCCGGGAATTCTTTCCCCACCACGCAGGGAAACGATCCCTCCTACGAGCTAGGAGGCGGAAACGGGGCTCCTCTGGATCTGGGCGGGACTCTCGTGCTTCCTCTCGAGTGGAGTCGGGTATGTCGGGGAACTTGTTGAGTTGCAGCAAGGGTGTGAAGTACCCTTTGAAAGTTCCAGAGGTTAGGTATGATTAGCATCCAGACGCCTCAGCGGAAATTGGCCTCATCTCGCTTGGAGGGGAGAACCTCCTGGATTTTCTCGAGGTGCGGCAGGTGCTCTCGACTTACCACGGGGACCTAAGGGACCCGCTCTGGTGGCCTCACGAAATGCCAGTCACCATTCGAGTTGCTCAGGGCCTCTCGGGATTTCTCTCCCGTCAATGCCGGCGACTACGACCTTGTGTAAAGTCGGTGCCAGAACCTGAGGATTCCTCTCCAGTGCTGACATGGATCTTGGGGTACTTCTGGAGTCTCCCCAGGGGAGTCAGTCCTCGTCTCGAGTGGGGGGCATGCACCTGTGCTTTCCTTCCGAGCAGTAGCAGCAGTGTCATGCTTCCCTTCGCGAGGATCAAGGGATCAGTGGCCTTCCCTCGAGGCTTTCCCACGAGGCTTTCCCAGGAGGCTTTCGCACAGGGCTGTCCCACGTGCCACCGTGGTGTGAGTCGATACTCGGCTTGAAAGTCGAGGCAGTGAATGGACTGAGACATCTTGGGCACTCTGGGAATGGTGGCACAAACCTGGATTTCCTCTCGCCTTTCCTGTGCAGAGCGCCTCCTCTTGAGATGCGACGGGAACACCGGAAATTCTTTCCCGACCACGCAGAAAAAGGATCCCTCCTCCCGAACTATGAGGCAGAAACGGGGCTCCTCTGGATGTGGGCGGGACTCTCGTGCTTCCTCTCGAGTGGAGACGAGTATGTCGGGGAACTTCTTGAGGTGCAGCAGGGGTGGGAAGGACCCTTTGGAAGTTCCAGAGGTTAGGTGTGATTAGCCTCGAGACGCCTCAGCGGAAATGGGCCTCATCTCGCCTGGAGGGGAGAACCTCCTGGATTTTCTCGAGTTGCGGCAGGTGCTATCGACTTACGAAGGGGACCTCAGGGACCCGCTCTGGTGGCCTCAGGAAAGGCCAGTCCCCATGCGAGTTGCTCGGGGGCCTCTCGGGATACCTCTCCCGTCGATGCCGGGTCCTAAGACCTTGTGTGGAGTCTGTACAGGAACCTGAGGATTCCTCTCCAGTGCTAACATGGATCTTGGAGTACTTCTGGAGTCTCCCCAGGGGAGTCAGCCCTCGTCTCGAGTGGGGGCATGCACGTGCGCTTTCCTCCCGAGCTGTAGCAGCAGTGTCACGCTTCCCTTCGCGTGGATCAAGGGATCTGTGGCTTTCCCTCGAGGCTTTCCCACGAGGCTTTCCCACGAGGCTTTCCCACAGGGCTATCCCACGTGCCACCGTGGAGTGTGTCGATCCTCGGCGTGAAAGTCGAGGCAGTGCAGTTAATACAGGTTTCCCTGGAATGGACTGAGACATCTGGGGGACTCTTGGAATGTTGGCCCGACCGTGGAGTTCCTCTCGCCTTTCCTGTAGAGAGCGTCTCATCTTGAGATGCGCTGGGAACGCTGGAAATTCTTTACAGACCAAGCAGGGAAACGATCCGTCATCTCGAGCTAAGTGGTGGAAACGGGGCTCCTTTGGATGTGGGCGGGACCCTCGTGCTTCCTCTCGGGTGGAGACGGGTATGTCGGGGAAATTTTTGAGTTGCAACAAGGATGTGAAGGACCCTTTGGAAGTTCAGAGTTTAGGTGTGATTAGCCTCAAGACGCCTCAGTGGGAATGGGCCTCATCTCTCCTGGAGGGAGGACCTCCTTGATTTTCTCGAGACGCGGCAGTTGTTCTCGACCTACGACCGGGACCTCAGGGACCCGCTCTGGTGCCTTCAGGAAAGGCCAGACACCGTGCGAGTTGCTAGGGGCCTCTCGGGTTTACTCTCCCGTCGATGCCGGGGCCTAAAACCTTGTGTGGAGTCCGGGCCTGAACCTGAGGATTCTTCTCCAGTGCTGACATGGATCCTGGGGTACTTCTGGAGTCTCCCCAAGGGAATCAGTCCTCTTCTTTAGTGGGGGCTATTCACGTGTGCTTTCCTCCCGAGCTGTAACAGCAGTGTCATGCTTCCCGTCCCGTGGATCAAGGGATCTGTGGCTTTTTCTCGAGGCTTTCCCACGAGGCTTTCCCAAGATGCTTTCCCACAGGGCTGTTCCTCGTGCCATTGTGGTGGGAGTAGATCCTCTGCGTCAAACTCGAGGCAGTGTAGGGAAAACAAATTCGTGGGAAAGCCTCGAGGGAAAGCCACAGATAACGTGATTCACGTGACAGGAAGCATGACACTGCTGCTACAGCTCGGGAGGAAAGCGATTGTGCATGCCCCATCTCGAGCCGAGGACTGACTCCCCTGTGGAGACTCCAGTAGAACCCGAAGTTCCTTGTCAGCACTGGAGAGGAATCCTCAGGTTCAGGCCCGGACTCCACACAAGGTCTTAGACCCCGGCATCGACGGAGAGGAATCCCGAGAGGCCCCCTAGCAACTCCCATGGGGACTGGACTTTCCTGAGGCCACGAGAGCGGGTCCCTGAGGTCCCCGTCGTAAGTTGAGAGCACCTGCCACAACTCGAGAAAATTCAGGAGGTTCTGCCCTCCAGGCGAGATGAGGCCCATTTCCGCTGAGGCGTCTCGAGGCTAATCACACTTAAGCTCTGGAACTTCCAAAGGGTCCTTCACACCCTAGCTGAAACACAAGAAGTTCCCCGACATACCCGTCTCCACTCGAGAGGAAGCACGAGGGTCATCAAACATCCAGAGGAGCTCCGTTTCCGCATGGAGCTCGAGATGACGGATACTTTCCCTACTTGTTCGGGAAAGAATTCCCGGTGTTCCCGACGAATCTCAAGAGGAGGCGCTCTCTACAGAAAGGTGAGAGGAACTCCAGGGTCGTGCCACCATTCCTAGAGTCCCCCAGATGTCTCAGTCCATTCTAGAGGAAACTGTTTTCCCTGTACTGCCTCGACTTTCAAGCCGAGGATCGACTCACACCACGGTTTCACGAGGTACAGCCCTGTGGGAAAGTCTCGAGGGAAAGCCACCGATCCCTTGATCCACGCGCCGGGAAGTGAGACACTGCTGCTACAGCTCGGGAGGAAAGCGCTCGTGCATGCCCCCACTCGAGCCCAGGACTGACTGCCCTGTGGAGACTCCAGAATTACTCCAAGATCCATGTCAGCACTGGAGAGGAATCCTCAGGTTCTGGCCCCGACTCTACACAAGGACTTAAGCCCCAGCATCGATGGAGAGGAATCCCGAGAGTCACCCTAGCAACTCGCATGGGGACTGGCCTTTTCTGAGGCCACCAGAGCGGGTCCCGTAGGTGCCCGTCGTAAGTCGAGAGCACCTGCTGCAACTCGAGAAAATCCAGGAGGTTCTCCCCTCCATGTGAGAGGAGGCCCATTTCCGTGGAGGAGTCTCACGGCTAATCACACCTTATCTCTGGCACTTCCAAAGGGTCCTTCACACCCTTGTTGCCACTAAAGAAGTTTCCCGACATACCCGTCTCCACTTGAGAGGAAGCATGAGGGTCCCTCCCAGATCCAGAGCAGCCCCGTTTCAGCCTCGTAGCTCGAGATGAGGGATCCTTTCCTTGCTTCATCGGGAAAGACTTCCCGCCGTTCCCGTCGCATGTCAGGAGGATGCTCCCTCCACAGGAAAGGCAAGAGAAACTCCAGGGTCCTTCCAACATTCCAAGAGTCCCGCAGATGTCTCAGTCCATACCAGAGGAACCTGTTTTCCCTGCTCTGCCTCGACTTTCAGGCCGAGGATCTACTCACACCACTGTGGCACGTGGGACAGCCTTGTGGGAAAGCCTCGTGAGAAAGTCTTGAGGGAAGCCACAAATTCCTTGACTGACGTGACGGGAAGCCTGACACTGCGGCTACCGCGCGGAGGAAAGCGCACGTGCATGCCCCCACTTCGAGCCGAGGACTGACTTCTCTGGGCAGACTCCAGAAGTACCCCAAGATCCATGTCAGCACTGGAGAGGAATCCTCAGGTTCCGGCTTCAACTCCACACAAGGTCTTAGGCCCCGGCATCGACCTGAGAGGAATCCCGAGTGGCCCCCTAAAACCTTGCAATGTGACTGGCCTTTCCTGAGGCCACCAGAGCGGGTCCCTGACGTCCCCGTCGTAACTCGAGAGCACGTGCCACAAGTCGAGAAAATCCAGGAGGTTCTCCCCTCCAGGCGAGATGAGGCCCATTTCCGCTGAGGCGTTTCGAGGCTAATCACACCTAACCTCTGGAACTTCCAAAGGGTCCTTCACACCCTTGTTGCAACTCAAGAAGTTCCCCGACATACCCGTCTCCACTCGAGAGGAAGCACGAGGTTCCCGCCCACATCCAGAGGAGCCCCGGTTCCGCCTCATAGCTGGAGATTAGGGATCCTTTCCCTACTTTGTCGGGAGAGAATTCCCAGTGTTCCCATCGCATCTCCAGATGAGGCGCTTTCAACAGGAAAGGCGAGAGGAACTCCAGGGTAGTCCCACCATTCCAAGAGTCCCCAGATGTCTCAGTCCATTCCAGAGGATCCTGTGTTCCCTGCACTGCCTCGACGTTCACGCCGATGATTGACTCACACCGCGGAGGCTCTTGGGACAGCCTTGTGGGAAAGCTTCGTGTGAAAGCCTCGAGGGAAAGCCTCGAGGGAATGCCTCAGATCCCTTGTACCACGCTACAGGAAGTTTGACGCTTCTGCTACAGCTTGGGAGTAAGCGCACGTGCATGCCCCCAATGAAGACGAAGACTGACTCCCCTTTCGAGACTCCAGAATTACCCCAAGATACATGTCAGCTGTGGACAGGAATCCTCAGGTTCCGGCCCCGACTCCACACAAGGTCTTAGGCTCCGGCATCGACTGGGAAGGACCCCTAGATGCCCCCTAGCAACTCGCCTGGCGACTGGCCTTTCCTGAGTCCACCAGAGCGGATCTCTGTGGACCCCGTCGTAACTCGAGAGCACCTGCCACAGCTCGAAAAAATCCAGGAGATTCTCCCCTCCAGGCGCAATGAGGCCCATTTCCGCTGAGGCATCTCGAGGCAAACCACTCCTAACCTCTGGAACTTCGAAAGAGTCCTTCACACCCTTGCTGCAACTCAAGAAGTTCCCCGACATACCTGTTCCTCTTCACTTTCTGCCATAGTTGTGATGTCATCTGCATATCTAAGTTTATTGATATTTCTCCCAGCAATCTTGATTCCAGCTCACGTATCTTCCATCCCAGCATTTTTCATGATGTACTCTTCATATAAGTTAAATAAACATGGTGACAATATACAGCCTTGACATACTCCTTTTCCTTTT
>NW_017202207.1:0-6446 GCF_001704415.2 Capra hircus
CTTCCCTTCGCGAGTATCAAGTGATCTGTGGCTTTCCAAGAGGCTTTCCCACGAGGCTTTCCCACGAGGCTTTCCCACAGGGCTGTCCCACGTGCCACCGTGGTGTGAGTCGATCCTCGGCTTGAAAGTCGAGGCAGTGCAGGGAAAACAGGTTTCCCTGGAATGGACTGAGACATCTTGGGGCTCTGGGAATGGTGAAACGACCCTGGAGTTCCTCTCGCCTTTCCTGTGGAGAGCGCCTCCTCTTGAGATGCGACGGAACGCCGGGAATTCTTTCCCGACCACGCAGGGAAAGTATCCCTCCTCTCTAGCTTGGAGGCGGAAACGGGTCTCCTCTGGATGTGGGCGGGACTCTCGTGCTTCCTGTCGAGTGGAGACGGGCATGTTGGGGAACTTCTTGAGTTGCAGCAAGGGTGTGAATGACCCTTTGGAAGTTCCAGAGTTTAGGTGTGATTAGCCTCGAGACCCCTCAGCGGAAATGGGCCTCATCTCGCCAGAAAGGAGAACCTCCTGGATTTTCTCGAGTTCAGCAGGTGCTCTCGACTTACGACGGTGACATCAGGGACCCCCTCTTGTGGCCACACGAAAGGGAAGTCCCCATGCGAGTTGCTCATGGCGTCTCTCGGATTCGTCTCCCGTCGATGCCGGACCTAAGATCTTGTGTGGAGTCTGTGCCAAAACCTGAGGATTCCTCTCCAGTGCTGACATGTATCTTGGGGTGTTTTCTGGAGTCTCCCCAGGGGAGTCAGTCCTCGTCTCGAGTCGGGGCATGCACGTGCGCTTTCCTCCGAGCTGTAGCAGCAGTGTTGAGCTTCCCTTCGCGAGGATCAAGGGATCTGTGGCTTTCCCTCGAGGCTTTCCCACGACGCTTTTCCACGACGCTTTCCCACAGGACTGTCCACCTGCCACCTTGGTGTGAGTCGAACCTCTTCTTGAAAGTCGAGGCAGTGCAGGGAAAACAGGTTTCCCTGGAATGACTAAGACATCTGTGGGACTCTGGGAATGGTGGCACGACCCTTGAGTTCCTCTCGCCTTCCCTGTGGAGAGCCCCCTCTGAGATGCGATGGGAACGCCGGGAATTCTCCCGCACCAGGGAAAGGATCCCTCCTCTCGAGCTAGGAGTCGGAAACGGGCTCCTCTGGATGGGGCGGGACTCTCGTTCTTCTCTCGAGTGGAGACTGGTATGTTGGTGATCTGCTTGAATTGCAGAAAGGGTGTGAAAGGACCCTTTGGAAGTTCCAGAGGTTAGGTGTGATTAGCCGTGAGAGAACTCAGTGGAAATGGCCTCATCTCGCCAAGAAGGGAGAACCTCCTGGATTTTCTCAAGTTGCGGCAGGTGCTCTCGAATTACTACGGGGACCTCAGGGACCCGCTCTGGTGGCCTCAGGAAAGGCCAGTCCCCATGCGATTTGCTCGGGGTCCTCTCGGGATTCCTCTCCCATCGATGCCAGGGCCTAAGACCTTGTTTGGAGTCGGGTGTCGGAAACTGAGAATTCCTCTCCAGTTCTGACATGGATCTTGGGGTACTTCTGGAGTCTCCCCAGGGGAGTCAGTCCTCGTCTCGAGTGGGGGCATGCACGTGCACTTTCCTCCCGAACTGTAGCAGCAGTGTCACGCTTCCCTTCCCATGTATCCTAGGATCAGTAGCTTTTCCTCGAGGCTTTAAGCGAGGCTTTCCCACGACGCTTTCCCACTAGGCTTTCCCACGACGCTTTCCCAAGGTGATGTCCCACGTGCCACCGTGGTGTCAGTCGATCCTCGTCTTGAAAGTTGAGTCAGTGCCGGGAAAAACAGGCTTCCGTGGAATGGACTGAGACATCTGGGGGATCTGGGAATGGTGGCACGACCCTGGAGTACCTCTCGCCTTTTCCTGTGGAGAGCGCTCCCTATTGAGATGTGACGGGAACGCCGGGAATTCTTTCCCGACCACGCAGGGAATGGATCCCTCCTGTTGAGCTATGAGGCGGAAACGCGGGCTCATCTGGATGTGGGCGGGACCACTCGTGCTTCCTCTCGAGTGGAAACGGGTATGTCGGGGAACTTCTTGAGTTGCAGAAAGAGTGTGAAGGACGCTTTGTAACTTCCAGAGGTTAGGTGTGATTAGCCTCGAGACGTCTCAGTGGAAATGGTCCTCATCTCGCCTGAAAGGGAGAACCTCCTGGATTTATTCAAGTTGCGGCAGGTGCTCTCCGACCTACGACGGTGCCCTCAGGGACCCTCTCTGGTGGCCTCAGGAAAGGCCAGTCCCCATGCAAGTTGCACGGGGACCTCTCGGGATTCCTCTCCCGTCGGTGCCGGGCCTAAGAACTTGTGTGGAGTCGGTGCCGGAAACTGAGGTTTCCTCTCCAGTGCTGACATGGATTTTGGAGTACTACTGGAGTCTCCCCAGGGGATTCAGTCCTTGTCTCGAGTGGGAGCATGCACGTGCGCTTTCCTCCCGAGCTGCAGCAGCAGTGTCCATGGTTCCTTCGCGTGGATCAAGGGATCTGTGGCTTTCCCTCGAGGCTTTCCCAAAGGGCTGTCCCACGTGCCACCGTTGTGTGAGTCGATCCTCGTCCTGAAAGTCGAGACCGTGTAGGGAAAAAAGTTTCCCTGGAATGGACTGAGACATCTGGGGGACTCTGGGAATGGTGGCACGACCCTGGAGTTCCGCTCGCCTTTCCTGTGGAGAGCGCCTTCTCTTGAGATGCGACAGGAACGCTGGGAATTCTTTCCCATCCACGCAGGGATTGGATCCCTCCTCTCGAGCTAGGAGGCGGAAACGGGGCTCCTCTCGATGTGGGCGGGACGCTCGTGTTCCTCTCGAGTGGCGACGGGTATGTCGAGAAATTTCTTGAGTTGGCAGCAAGGGTGTGAAGGACCCTTTGGAAGTTCCAGACGTTAGGTGTGATTAGCCTCGAGACGCCTCAGCGGAAATGGGCCTCATCTCACCTGGAGGGGAGAACCTCCTGGATTTTCTCGAGTTGCGGCAGGTGCTCTCGACCTACGACCGGGACGTCAAGTACGCGCTCTGGTGGCCTCAGGAAAGGCCAGTCCCCTTGCGAGTTGCTCGGGGATCACTCGGGATTCCTCTCTCCGTCGATGCCGGGGCCTAAGACCTTGTGTGGAGTCGGTGCCGGAACCTGAGGATTCCTCTCCAGTGCTGACATGGATCTTGGGGTACTTCTGGAGTCTCCCCAGTGGAGTCAGTCCTCGTCTCGAGTGGGGGCATGCACGAGCGCTTTTCTCCCGAGCTGTAGCAGCAATGTCACACTTCTATTCGCATGGATCAAGGGATCTGTGGCTTTCCCTGGAGGCTTTCCCACAAGGCTTTCCCACGAGGATTTCCCACAGGGCTGTCGCACGTGCCACCGTGGTGTGAGTCGATCCTCGGCTTGAAAGTCGAGGCAGTGCAGGGAAAACAGGTTTCCCTGGAATGGACTGAGAAATCTGGGGGACTCTGGGAATGGGGGAACGACCCTGGAGTTCCTCTCGCCTTTCCTGTGGAGAGTGCCTCCTCTTGAGATTCAACGGGAACGCTGGAATTTCTTTCCCGACCACGCAGGGAAAGGATCCCTCCTCTCGAGCTAGGAGGCGGAAACGGGGCTCCTCTGGATGTGGGCGGAACTCTCGTGCTTCCTCTCGAGTGGAGACGGGTATGTCGGGAAACTTCTTGAGTTGCAGCAAGGGTGTGAAGGGACCCGTTGGAAGTTCCAGAGGTTAGGTGTGATTAGCCTCGAGACGCCTCAGCGCAAATGGACCTCATCTTGCCTGGAGGGGAGAACCTCCTGGATTTTCTCGAGTTGCGGCAGGTGCTCTCGACTTACGACGGGGAACACAGGGACCCCCTCTGGTGGCCTCAGGAAAGGCCAGTCCCCATGCGAGTTGCACGGGGCCTCTCTAGGGATTCCTCTCCCGTCGATGCCGGGCCCTAAGACCTTGTGTGGAGTCGGTGCCGGAACCTGAGGATTCCTCTCCAGTGCTGACATGGATCTTGGGTACTTCTGGAGTCTCCCCAGGGGAGTCAGTCCTCCTCTAAGTGGTGGCATGCACGTGCGCTTTCCTCCCGAGCTGTAGCAGCAGTGTCACGCTTCCCTTCGCGTGGATCAAGGGATCTGTGGCTTTCCCTCCAGGCTTTCCCAGGAGGCTTTTCCACGATGCTTTCCCACAGGGCTGTCCCACGTGCCACCGTGGTGTGAGTCGATCCTCGGCTTGAAAGTCGAGGCAGTGCAGGGAAAACAGGTTTCCCTGGAATGGACTGAGAAATCTGGGGACTCTGGGAATGGGGAATGACCCTGGAGTCCTCTCGCCTTTCCTGTGGAGAGTGCCTCCTCTTGAGATGCAACGGAAACGCCAGAAATTCTTTCCCGAACACGCAGGGAAAGGATCGCTCCTCTCGAGGCTAGGAAGCTGAAACGGGGCTCCTCTGGATGTGGGCGGGACTCTCGTGCTTCCTCTCGACTGGGACGGGTATGTCGGGGAACTTCTTGAGTTGCAGCAAGGGTGTGAAGTACCCTATGGAAGTTCCAGAGGTTAGGTGTGATTAGCCTCCAGACGCCTCAGCAGAAATGGGCCTCATCTCGCCTGGAGGGGAGAACCTCTTGGATTTTCTCGAGTTGTGGCAGGTGCTCTCGACTTACGACGGGGACCTCAGGGACCCGCTCTGGTGGCATATCGAAAGGACGGTCCCCATGCGAGTTACTCGGGGGCCTCTAGGGATTCCTCTCCCGTCGATGCCGGAGCATAAAACCCTTGTGTGGAGTAGGTGGCGGAACCGGAGGATTCCTCTCCAGTGCTGACATGGATCTTGGGATACTTCTGGAGTCTCCCCAGGGGAGACAGTCCTCGTCTCGAATGGGGCATGAACGTGCGCTTTCCTCCGAGCTTTAGCAACAGTGTCGCGCTTCCCTTCGCGAGTATCAAGTGATCTGTGGCTTTCCCAGAGGCTTTCCCACGAGGCTTTTCCACGAGCTTTCCCACAGGGCTGTCCCACGTGCCACCGTGGTGTGAGTCGATCCTCGGCTTGAAAGTCGAGGCAGTGCAGGGAAAACAGGTTTCCCTGGAATGGACTGAGACATCTGGGGGGCTCTGGGAATGGTGAAACGACCCTGGAGTTCCTCTCGCCTTTCCTGTGGAGAGCGCCTCCTCTTGAGATGCGACGGGAACGCCGGGAATTCTTTCCCGACCACGCAGGGAAAGTATCCCTCCTCTCTAGCTTGGAGGCGGAAACGGGTCTCCTCTGGATGTGGGCGGGACTCTCGTGCTTCCTGTCGAGTGGAGACGGGCATGTTGGGGGAACTTCTTGAGTTGCAGCAAGGGTGTGAATGACCCTTTGGAAGTTCCAGAGTTTAGGTGTGATTAGCCTCGAGACCCCTCAGCGGAAATGGGCCTCATCTCGCCAGGAAAGGAGAACCTCCTGGATCTCTCGAGTTGCAGCAGGTGCTCTCGACTTACGACGGTGACATCAGGGACCCCCTCTTGTGGCCTCACGAAAGGGAAGTCCCCATGCGAGTTGCTCATGGGTCTCTCGGGATTCGTCTCCCGTCGATGCCGGGACCTAAGATCTTGTGTGGAGTCTGTGCCAAAACCTGAGGATTCCTCTCCAGTGCTGACATGTATCTTGGGGTGTTTCTGGAGTCTCCCCAGGGGAGTCAGTCCTCGTCTCGAGTCGGGGCATGCACGTGCGCTTTCCTCCGAGCTGTAGCAGCAGTGTTGAGCTTCCCTTCGCGAGGATCAAGGGATCTGTGGCTTTCCCTCGAGGCTTTCCCACGACGCTTTTCCACGACGCTTTCCCACAGGACTGTCCCACCTGCCACCTTGGTGTGAGTCGAACCTCTTCTTGAAAGTCGAGGCAGTGCAGGGAAAACAGGTTTCCCTGGAATGGACTAAGACATCTGTGGGACTCTGGGAATGGTGGCACGACCCCTGGAGTTCCTCTCGCCTTCCCTGTGGAGAGCGCCCCCTCTTGAGATGCGATGGGAACGCCGGGAATTCTTTCCCGACCACGCAGGGAAAGGATCCCTCCTCTCGAGCTAGGAGTCGGAAACGGGGCTCCTCTGGATGTGGGCGGGACTCTCGTTCTTCCTCTCGAGTGGAGACTGGTATATTGGTGATCTGCTTGAATTGCAGAAAGGGTGTGAAGGACCCTTTGAAGTTCCAGAGGTTAGGTGTGATTAGCCTTGAGAGAACTCAGTGGAAATGGCCTCATCTCGCCAAGAAGGGAGAACCTCCTGGATTTTCTCAAGTTGCGGCAGGTGCTCTCGAATTACTACGGGGACCTCAGGGACCCGCTCTGGTGGCCTCAGGAAAGGCCAGTCCCCATGCGATTTGCTCGGGTCCTCTCGGGATTCCTCTCCATCGATGCAGGGCCTAAGACCTGTTTGGAGTCGGTGTCGGAAACTGAGATTCCTCTCCATTCTGACATGGATCTTGGGGTACTTCTGAGTCTCCCCAGGGGAGTCAGTCCT
>NW_017202208.1:0-6446 GCF_001704415.2 Capra hircus
AATATCTCCAGTCCATTCCAGGGTAACGTGTTTTCCCTGCACTGCTCGACTTTCAAGCCGAGGATCGACTCACACCACGGTGGCCACGTGGACAGCCCTGTGGGAAAGCCTCGAGGAAAGCCACAGATCCCTTAATCCACGCGAAGGGAAGCGTGACACTGCTGCTACAGCTCGGGAGGAAAGCGCCCGTCCATGCCCCACTCGATACGAGGACTGACTCCCCTGGGGAGACTCCAGAAGTACCCAAGATCCATGTCAGCACCCTGGAGAGGAATCCTCAGGTTCCGCACGACTCCACAAAAGGTCTTAGGTCCCGGCATCGACGGGAGAAGAATCCCGAGAGCCCCCGAGCAACTCGCTTGGGGACTGGCCTTTCCTGAGGCCACCAGAGCGGGTCCCTGAGGTCCCCGTCGTAAGTCGAGGCACCTGCTGCAACTCGAGAAAATCCAGGAGGTTCTGCCCTCCAGGCGAGATGAGGCCATTTCCGCTGATGCGTCTCGAGGCTAATCACACCTAACCTCTGGAACTTCCAAAGGGTCCTTCACACCCTTGCTGCAACTCAAGAAGTACCCCGACATACCCGTCTCCACTCGAGAGGAAGCACGAGAATCCTGCCCACATCCAGAGGAGTCCCGTTTCCGTCTCCTAGCTCGAGAGGAGGGTTCCTTTCCCTGCGTGGTCCGGGAAAGAATTCCGGGCGTTCCCGTCGCATTTCAAGAGGAGGCGCTCTCCACAGGAAAGGCGAGAGGTATTCCTAGGGTAGTACGACCATTCCCAAAGTCCCCCGACGTCTCAGTCCATTCCAGGGAAACCTGTTTTACCTGCACAGCCTCGACTTTCAAGCTGAGGATCGACTCACACCACGGTGGCATGTGGGACAGCCCTGTATGAAAGCCTCGTGGGAACGCCTCGTGGAAAGCCTCGAGGGAACCCACAGATCCCTTGATCCACGCGAAGGGAAGCGCGACACTGCTGCTACAGCTCGGGAGGAAATCGCACGTGCATGCCCCACTCGAGACGAGGACTGACTCCCCTGGGGAGACTCCAGAAGTACCCCAAGATCCATGTCAGCACTGGAGAGGAATCCTCATGTTCCGGCACCGACTCCACACAAAACCTTAGGCCCTGGCCTCGACGGGAGTGGAATCCGAGAGGCCCCGGAGCAACTCGCATGGGACTGGCCTTTGCTGAGGCCACCAGAGCGGGTTTCTGAGGACCCCATCGTAAGTCGAGAGCACTGCCGCAACTCGAGAAAATCCAGGAGGTTCTCCCCTCCAGGCGAGATGAGGCCCATTTCCGCTGAGGCGTCTCGAGGCTAATCACACCTAACCCCTGGAACTTCCAAAAGGGTCCTTCACACCCTTGCTGCAACTCAAGAAGTTCCCCGACATACCCGTCTCCACTCGAGAGGAAGCAAGAGAGTCGCGGCCACATCCAGAGGAGCCCCGTTTCCGCCTCCTAGCTCGAGAGGAGGGATCCTTTCCCTGCGTGTTCGGGAAAGAATTCGCGGCGTTCCCGTCGCATTTCAAGAGGAGGCGCTCTCCACAGGAAAGGCGAGAGGAACTCCAGGGTCGTGCCACCATTCCCAGAGACCACCAGATGTCTCAGTCCATTCCAGGGAAACCTGTTTTCCCTGCACTGCCTCGACTTTCAAGACGAGAATCGACTCACACCACGGTGGCATGTACGACAGCCCTGTGGGAAAACCTCCAGGGAAAGCCTCGAGGGAAAGCCTCGAGGGAAAGCCACAGATCCCTTGATCCACGCCGCGGGAAGCGCGACACTGCTTGTACAGCTCGGGAGGAAAAGCAGCGGGCATGCCCCCACTCGAGACGAGGACTGACTCCCCTGGGGAGACTCCAGAATCTCCTCAAGATCTATGTCAGCACTGGGAGAGGAATTCACATGTTCCGGCACTGACTCCAGAAAAGGTCTTAGGCCACGGCATCGTCGGGAGAGGAATTGCGAGTGGCCCCCCAGCAACTCGCATGGGGACTGGCCTTTCCTAAGGCCACCAGAGCGGGTCCATGAGTTCCCCCGTCGTAAGTCCAGAGTACCTGCCGGCAACTTGAGAAAATCCAGGAGGTCCTCCCTTCCAGGCCAGATGAGGCCCATTACCGCTGAGGTTTCTCAAGGCTAATCACACCTAACCTCTTGAATTTCCAAAGGGTCCTTCACACCCTTGCTGCAACTGAGGAATTTCCCCGACATTCCCGTCTCCACTCGAGAGGAAGCACGAGAGTCCCGCCCACATTCAGAGGAGCCCCGTTTCCGCCTCATAGCTCGAGAGGAAGGATCTTTCCCTGAGTGGTCGGGAAAGAATTCCCGGCGTTCCCGTCGCATGTCAAGAGGAGGCGCTCTCCACAGGAAAGGCGAGAGGAACTCCAGGGTCGTGGCCAACATTCCAGGAGTCCCCCAGATGGCTCAGTCAATTCCAGGGAAACCTGTTTTCCCCGAACTGCATCGACATTCAAGCCGAGGATCGACTCACACCTCGGTGGCACGTGGGACAGCCCTGTGGGAAAACCTCTTGGGAAAGCCTGCTGGGAAAGCCTCGTGGGAAAGCCTCGAGGGAAAGCCACAGATCCCTTGATCCAGGCAAAGGTAAGCGTGACAATGCTGCTACAGCTCAGGAGGAAAGCGCACGTGCATGCCCCCACTCGAGACGAGGACTGACTCCCCTGGGGAGACTCCAGAAGTACCCCAAGATCCATGTCAGCACTGAGAGGAATCCTCAAGTTCCCGCACCGACATCACACAAGGTCTTAGGCCCCGGCATCGACGGGGGAGGAATCCCGAGAGGCCCCCGAGCAACTCGCATGGGGACTGTCCTTTCCATGAGGCCACCAGAGCAGGTCCCTGATGTCCCCGTCGTGAGTCGAGAGCACCTGCCGCAACTCGAGAAAATCCAGGAGGTTCTCCCCTCCAGGCGAGATGAGGGCCATTTCTGCTGAGGCGTCTCGAGGCTAATCACACCTAACCTCTGGAGATTCCAAAGGGTCCTCACACCCTTGCTGCAACTCAAGAATTTCCCCGACACACCCGTCTCCACTCGAGAGCAAGCACGGAGAGTCCCGCCCACAACAAAAGGAGCCCCGTTTCCGCCTCATACCCAGGAGGGATCATTTCCCTGCGAGGTCGGAAAAGAATTCCCGGCATTCCGGTCGCATCTCAAGAGGAGGCGCTCTCCACAGAAAAGGCGAGAGGAACTTCAGGGTCGTGCCACTGTTCCAGGAGTCCCCCAGATGTCTCAGTCCATTCCAGGGAAACCTGTTTTCCCTGCACTGCCTTGACCTTCAAGCCGAGGATCGACTCACACCACGGTGGCACGTGGGACAGCCCTGTGGGAAAGCCTGGTGGGAAAGCCTCGAGGGAAAGCCACAGATCCCTTGATCCACGCGAAGGGAAGCATGACACTGCTGCTACAGCTGGGGAGGAAAGCGCACGAGCATGCCCCCACTCGAGGTGCGGTCTGACTCCCCTGGGGAGACTCCAAAGAACCCCAAGATCCATGTCAGCACTGAGAGGAATACTCAGGTTCCCGCACAGACTCCACACCAGGTCTTAGGCCCCGGCATCGATGGGAGAGAAATCCCGAGAGGCTCCCGAGCAACTGGCATGGGGACTGGCCTTTCCTGAGGCCACCATTTCGGGTCCCTGTGATCCCAGACATAAGTCGAGAGCACCCGCCTAACTCGAGAAAGTCCAGGAGGTTGTTTCCTCCAGGCGAGATGAGGCCCATTTCCGCTGAGGCGACTCGAGGCTAATCACACCTAACCTCTGGAACTTCCAAAGGGTCCTTTACACCCTTGCTGCAACTCAAGAAGTTCCCTGACATGCCCATCTACACTCGAGAGGAAGCACAAGAGTCCGCCAACATCCAGAGGAGCGCCGTTTCCGCCTCCTAGCTCGAGAGGAGGGATTCTTTCCCTGCGTGTTCGGGAAAGAATTCCCGGTGTTCCCGTCGCATCTCAAGAGGAGGCCGCTCTCCACAGGAAATCGACCGGAACTCCAGGGTCGTGCCACCATTCCCAGAGTCCCGCAGATGTCTCAGTCCTTTCCAGGGAAAACTGTTTTCCCTCGATTACCACGACTTTCAAGCCGAGGATCGACTCACACCACGGTGGCACGTGGGACATCCCTGTGGGAAAGTCTCCTGGGAAAGCCTCGTGGGAGAGCCTCAAGGGAAAGGCTAAGATCAGTTGATCCACGCGACGGGAAGCGTGACACTGCTGCTAGAGCTCGGGAGGAAAGCACACGTGCATGCCCCCACTCGAGACGAGGACTGACTCCCCTGGGGACACTCCAGAAGTACCCCAAGATCCATGTCAGCACTGGAGAGGACTCCTCAGGTTCTGGCACGGACTCCACACAAGGTCTTAGGCCCCGGCATCGGCGGGAGAGGAATCCCGAGAGGCCCCAGAGCAACTTGCATGGGGACTGGCCTTTCCTGAGGCCACCAGAGCGGGTCCCTAAGGGGCCCGTCGTAAGTCGAGAGCAACTGCCGCAACTCGAGAAAATCCAGGAGGTTCTTTCCTCCAGGCGAGATGAGGCCCATTTCCACTGAGGCGTCTCGAGGCTAATCACACCTAACCTCTGGAACTTCCAAAGGGTCCTTCACAACCTTGCTGCAACTCAACAAGTTCCCCGACATACCCATCTCCACTCGAGAGGAAGAACGAGAGTCCCGCCCACATCCAGAGGAGCCCCGTTTCCGCCTCATAGCTCGAGAGGTGGATCCTTTCCCTGCGTGGTCAGGAAAGAATTCCCGGCCTTCCTGTCGCATCTCAAGAGGAGGCGCTCTCCACTGGAAAGGCAAGAGGAACTCCAGGGTCGTGCCACCATTCGCAGAGTCCCCCTGATGTCTCAGTCCATTCCAGGGAAACCTGTTTTCCCTGAACTGCTCGACTTTCAAGCCGAGGATCGACTCACACCACGGTAGCGGTGGGACAGCCCTGTGGGGAAAGCCTCGTGGGAAAGCCTCGTGGGAAAACCACGAGGGAAAGCCATAGATCCCTTGATCCACGCGAAGAGAAGGGTGACACTGCTGCTACAGATCGGGAGGAAAGCACACGTGCATGCCCCCACTCAAGACGACGACTAAGTCCCCTGGGAGGACTTAGAAGTACCCCAAGATCCATGTCAACACTGGAGAGGAATCCTCAGGTTCTGGCACACAAGATCTTAGGCCCCGGCATCGACGGGGAGGAATCTCGACAGGCCCCGAGCAACTCGCATGGGGCCTGGCCTTTCCTGAGGCCACCAGACGGGTCCCTGAGGTCCCCGTCATAAGTCGAGAGCACCTGTCGCAACTTGAGAACATCCAGGATGTCTCCCCTCCAGGCAAGATGAGGCCCATTTCCGCTGAGGCATCTAGAGGCTAATCACACCTAATCTCTGGAACTTCCAATGGGTCCTTCACACCCTTGCTGCAACTCAAGAAGTTCCTCGACATACCCGTCTCACACTCGAGAGGAAGCACGAGAGTCCCGCCCACATCCAGAGGAGTCCAGTTTCCACCTCCTAGCTCGAAAGGAGGGATCCTTTCCCTGCGTGGTCGGGAAAGAATTCCCGGCGTTCCCGTCGCATCTCAAAAAAGAGGCGCTCTCCACAGAAAAAGGCGAGAGGAACTCCATGGTGGTGCCACCATTCCCAGAGTCCCCCAGATGTCTCAGTCCATTCCAGGGAAACCTGTTTTCCCTGCACTGCCTCGACTTTCAAGCCGAGGATCGACTCACACCACGGTGGCACGTGGGGAGCCCTGTGGGAAAGCCTCGTGTGAAAGCCTCATGGGAAAGCACCGAGGGAAAGCCACTGATCCCTTGATCCACGGGAAGGGAAGCGTAACACTGCTGCTGCAGTTCGGGAGGAAAGCACACGTGCATGCCCCTACTTGAGACGAGGACTGACTCCCCTAGGGAGACTCCGGAGGTACCCCAAGATCCATGTCAGCACTGGAGAGGAAACCTCAGGTTCCAGAACCGACTTCACATAGGGTCTTAGGCCCCGGCATCGACGGGAGAGGAATCCCGAGAGGCCCCCGAGCAACTCGCATGGGGACTGGCCTTTCCTGAGGCCACCAGAGCGGGTCCCTGAGGTCCCCGTCGTAAGACGAGAGCACCTGCCGCAACTAGAAACAATCCAGGAGGTTGTCCCCTCCAGGCGAGATGAGGCCCATTTCCGCTGAGGCGTCTCGAGGCTAATCACACCTAACCTCTGGAACTTCCAAAGGGTCCTTCACACCCTTGCTGCAACTCAAGAAGTCCACCAATATTCCCGTCTCTACTCGAGAGTAAGCAAGAGAGTCCCGCCCACATCCAGAGCAGCCCCGTTTCCGCCTCCTAGCTAGAGAGGAGGGATCCTTTCCCTGCGTGGTCGGGAAAGAATTCCCGCGCGTTCTCGTCGCATCTCAAGAGGAGGCGCTCTCCACTGGAAGGCGGAGAGGA
>NW_017202209.1:0-6446 GCF_001704415.2 Capra hircus
AAGGGCTCCTCTGGATGTGGGCGGACTCTCGTGCTTCCTCTCGAGTGGAGATGGGTATGTGGGGAACTTCTTGAGCTGCAGCAAGGGTGTGAAGGACCCTTTGGAAGTTCCAGATGTTAGATGTGATTAGCCTGGAGACGCCTAAGCGGAAATGGGCCTCATCTCGCCTGGAGGGGAGAACCTCCTGGATTTTCTCGAGTTGCGGCAGGTGCTCTCGACTTACGACGGGGACCTCAGGGACCCGCTCTGGTGCCTCAGGAAAGGCCAGTCCCTTGCGAATTGCTCGGGGGGCCTCTCAGGATTCCTCTCCGTCTATGCCGGGCTAAGATCTTGTGTGGAGTAGGTGCCGGAACCTGAGCATTCCTCTCCAGTGCTGACATGGATCTTGGGTACTTCTGGAGTCTCCCGAGGGGAGTCAGTCGTCGTCTCGAGTGGGGAATGCACGTGCGCTTTCCTCCCGAGCTGAAGCAGCAGTGTCACGCTTCTCTTTGCGTGGATCAAGGGATCAGGGGCTTTCCCTCGAGGCTTTCCAACGAGGTTTTCCCACGAGGCTTTCCCACAGGGCTGTCCCACGTGCCACCCGTGGTGTGAGTCGATCCTCGGCTTGAAAGTCGAGGCAGTACAGGAAAAACAGGATTCCCTGGAATGGACTGAGACATCTGGGGACTCTGGGAATGGTGGCCACGACCCTGGAGTTCCTCTCGCCTTTCCTGTGGAATGCGCCTCCTCTTGAGATGCGACGGGAACGCCGGGAATTCTTTCCCGAGCACGCAGGGAAAGGATCCCTCCTCTCGAGCTAGGAGGCGGAAACGGGGCTCCTCTGGATGTGGGCGGGACTCTCGTGCTTCCTCTCGAGTGGAGACGGGTATGTCGGGGATCTTCTTGAGTTGCAGCATGGTTTTGAAGGACCATTTGGAAGTTCCAGAGGTTAGGTGTGATTAGCCTCGAGACACCTCTGCGGAAATGGGCCTCAACTCGCCTTTAGGGGAGAACCACCTGGATTTTCTCGAGTTGCGGCAGGTGCTCTCGACTTACGTCGGGAACCTCAGGGACCCGCTCTGGTGGCCTCAGGAAAGGCCAGTACCCATGCGAGTTGCTTGGGCGCCTCTCGGATTCCTCTCCAGTCGATGCTGGGGCCTAAGACCTTGGGTGGAGTCGGTGCTGGAACCTGAGGTTTCCTCTTCAGTGCAGACATGGATCTTGGGTTACTTCTGGAGGCTCTCCAGGGGAGTCAATCCTCGTCTCGAGTCGGGGCATGCACGAGCGCTTTCCTCCCGAGCTGCAGCAGCAGTGTGGCGCTTCCCTTCGCGTGGATCAACGGATCTGTGGCTTTCCCTCGTGGCTTTCCCACGAGGTTTTCCCACGAGTCTTTCCCACAGGGCTGTCCCACGTGCCACCGTGGTGTGAGTCGATCCTCGGCTTGAAAGTCGACGCAGTGCAGGGAAAACAGGTTTCCCTGGAATGGAGTGAGACATCTGGGGGACTCTGGGAATGGTGGCACGACCCTGGAGTTCCTCTCGGCTTTCCTGTGGAGAGCTCCTCCTCTTCAGATGCGACGGGAACACCGGGAATTCTTTCCCGAACACGCAGGGGAAGGATCCCTCCTCTCGAGCTAGGAGGCGGAAACGGGGCTCCTCTGGATGTGGGCGGAACTTTCGTGCTTCCTCTCGAGTGGAGACGGGTATGTCGGGGAACTTCTTGAGTTGCAGTAAGGGTGTGAAGGACCCTTTGGAAGTTCCGAGGTTAGGTGTGATTAGCCTCGAGACGCCTCTGCGGAAATGGGCCTCACCTCGCCTGGAGGGGAGAACCTCCTGAATTTTCTCGAGTTGCGGCAGGTCCTCTCAACTTAGAACGTGGACCTCAGGGACCCGCTCCGGTGGCGTCAGTAAAGGCCAGTCCCCATGCGATTTGCTCTGGGGTCTCTCGGGATTCCTCTCCCGTCGATGTTGGGGCCTAGATCTTGTGTGGAGTCAGTGCCAGAACCTGAGGATTCCTCTCCAGTGCTGACATGGATCTTGGGGTACTTCTGGAGTCTCCCCAGGGGAGTCAGTCCTCGTCTCGAGTGGGGGCATTCACGTGCGCTTTCCTCCCGAGCTGTAGCAGCAGTGTCACACTTCCCTTTGCGTGGATCAAGGGATCTGTGGCTTTCCCTCGAGGCTTTCCCACGAGGCTTTCCTATGAGGCTTTCCCACAGGGCTGTCCAACGTGCCACCGTGGTGTGAGTCGATCCTCGGCTTGAAAGTCGACGCAGTGCAGGGAAAACATGTTTCCCTGGAATGGACTGAGACATTTGGGTGACTCTGGGAATGGTGGCACGACCCTGAAGTTCCTCTCGCCTTTCCTGTGGAGAGCGCCTCCTCTTGAGATGCGACGGAAATGCCGGGAATTCTTTCCCGAACACGCAGGGAAAGGATCCCTCCTCTCGAGCCAGGAGGCAGAAACGGGGCTCCTCTGGATGTGGGCGGGACTCTTGTGCTTCCTCTCGAGTGGAGACGGGTATGTCGGGGAACTTCTTGAGTTGCAGCAAGGGTGTGAAGGACCCTTTGGAAGTTCCAGAGGTTAGGTGTGATTAGCCTCGAGACGCCTCAGCGGAAATGGGCCTCATCTCGCCTGGAGGGGAGAACCTCCTGGATTTTCTCGAGTTACGGCAGGTGCTCTCGACTTACGACGGAGACCTCAGGGACCCTCTCTGGTGGCCGCAGGAAAGGCCAGTCCCCATGCGAGTTGCTCGGGGGCATCTCGGGATTCCACTACCGTCGATGCCCGGGCCTAAGACCTTGTTTGGAGTCGGTGCCGGAACCTGAGGATTCCTCTCCAGTGCTGACTTGGATATTGGGGTACTTCTGGAGTCTCCCCAGGGGAGTCAGTCCTCGTCTCGAGTGGGGGCATGCACGAGCGCTTACCTCCCGAGCTGTAGCAGCAGTGTCATGCTTCCCTTCGCGTGAATCAAGGGAACAGTGGCTTTCCCTCGAGGCTTTCCCTAGAGGCTTTCCCACCAGGCTTTCCCACGAGGCTTTACCACAGCGCTATCCACGTGCCACCATGGTGTGAGTCGATCCTCGGCTTGAAATTTGAGGCAGTGCCGGGAAAACAGGCTTCCCTGGAATGGCCTGAGACATCTGGGCGACTCTGGGAATGGTGGAAGGACCCTGGAGTTCCTGACGCCTTTCCTGTGGAAAGCCTACCCTCTTGAGATGCGACGGGAACGCCGGGAATTCTTTCCCGACCATGCAGGGAAAGGATCCCTCCTCTCGTGCTATGAGGCGGAAACGGGGCTCCTCTGGATGTGGGCGGGACTCTCGTGCTTCCTCTCGAGTGGAGACGGGTATGTCGGGGAACTTCTTGAGTTGCAGCAAGGATGTGAAGGACGTTTTCGAAGTTCCAGAGGTTAGGTGTGATTAGCCTGGGGACGCCTCAGAGGAAACGGGCCTCATCTCGCCTGGAGGGGAGAACCTCCTGGATTTTATCGAGTTGCGGCAGTTGCTCTCGACTTATGACGGGGACCTCAGGGACCCGCTCTGATGGCCTCAGGAAAGGCCAGTACCCATGCTAGTTGCTCGGGGCCTCTCGGATTCTTCTCCCGTCGATGCAGGGGCCTAAAACCTTGTTTGGAGTCGGTGCCGGAACGTGAGGATTCCTCGCCAGTGCTGATGTGGATCTTGGGGTACTTCTGGAGTCTCTCCAGGGTAGTCAGTCCTCGTATCGAGTGGGGGCATGCACGTGCGCTTTCCTTCCGAGATGTAGCAGCAGTGTCACACTTCCGTTCGCGTGAATCAAAGCAACTGTGGCTTCCCTCGAGGCTTTCCCACGAGGCTTTCTCTCGAGGCTTTCCCACGAGGCTTTCCCACAGGGCTGTCCCACGTGCCACAGTGGTGTGAGTCGATCCTCGGCTTGAAAGTAGAGGCAGTGCAGGGAAAACAGGTTTCCCTGGAATGGACTGGGACATCTGGGGGACTTAGGGAATGGTGGCACGTCCCTGGAGTTCCTCTCGCCTTTCCTGTGGAGATCGCCTCCTCTTGAGATGCACCGGAAACACTGGGAACTCTTTCCCGATCACTGATGGAAAGGATCCCTCCTGTCGAGCTAGGAGGCGGAAACGGGGCTCCTCTGAATTTGGGCGGGACTCTCGTGCTTCCTCTCGAGTGGAGACGGGTATGTTGGGGATCTTCTTGAGTTGCAGCAAGGGTGTGAAGGACCCTTTGTAAGTTCCAGAGGTTAGGTGTGATTAGCCTTGAGACACCTCAGCGGAAATGGTCCTTATCTCGCCTGGAAGGGAGAACCTCCTGGATTTTCTCGAGTTGTGGCAGGTGCTCTCGACTAACGACGGGGACCTCAGGGACCCGCTCTGGTGGCCTCAGGAAAGGCCAGTCCCCATGCAAGTTGCTCGGGGGCCTCTCAGGATTCCTCTCCCTTCGATGCCAGGCCCTAAGACCTTGTTTGGAGTCGGTGCCGGAACCTGAGGATTCCTCTCCAGTGCTGACATGGATCCTGGGGTACTTCTGGAGTCTCCCCAGGGGAGTCACTCGTCGTCTCGAGTGCGGGTATGCACGTGCGCTTACCTCCCGAGCTGTAACAGCAGTGTCACGCTTCCTCTCGTGTGGATCAAGGGATCTGTGGCTTTCCCTCGAGGCTTTCCCACGAGGCCTTCCCACAGGGCTGTCCCACGTGCCACCGAGGTGTGAGTCGATCCTCGGCTTGAATGTCGAGGCAGTGCAGGGAAAACAGGTTTCCCTGGAATGGACTGACACATCTGGGGGACTCTGGGAATGTGGCACAACCCGGGAGTTCCTCTCGCCTTTCCTGTGGAGAGCGCCTCCACTTAAGATGCGTTGGAAACGCCGTGAATTCTTTTCCGACCATGCAGGGAAAGGATCAATGCTCTCGAGCTATGAGGCGGAAACAGGGCTCCTCTGGATGTGGGTGGGACACTCGTGCTTCCTCTCGAGTGGAGACGGGTATGTCGGGGAACTTCTTGAGTTGCAGCAAGGGTGTGAAGGACCCTTTGGAAGTTCCAGAGGTTAGGTGTGATTAGCCTCGAGACGCCTCAGCGGAAATGGGCCTCATCTCGCCTGGAGGGGAGAACCTCCTGGATTTTCTCGAGTTGCGGCAGGTGCTCTCGACTTACGACGGGGACCTCAGGGACCCGCTCTGGTGGCCTCAGAAAGGCCAGTCCCCATGCGAGTTGCTCTCGGGCCTCTCGGGATTCCTCTCCCGTCGATGCCGGGGCAAAGATCTTGTGTGGAGTAGGTGCCAGAACCTGAGCATTCCTCTCCAGTGCTGACATGGATCTTGGGGTACTTCTGGAGTCTCCCCACGGGAGTCAGCCGTCGTCTCGAGTGGGGGAATGCACGTGCGCTTTCCTCCCGAGCTGAAGCAGCAGTGTCACGCTTCCCTTTGCGTGGATCAAGGGATCAGGGGTTTCCCTCGAGGCTTTCCAACGAGGCTTTCCCACGAGGCTTTCCCACAGGGCTGTCCCACGTGCCACCGTGGTGTGAGTCGATCCTCGGCTTGAAAGTCGAGGCAGTGCAGGGGAAACAGGTTTCCCTGGAATGGACTAGACATCTGCGGGATCTGGGAATGGTGGCACGACCCAGGAGTTCCTCTCGCCTTTCCTGTTGAGAGCGCCTCCTCTTGAGATGCGACGGGAACGCCGGGAATTCTTTCCCGAGCACGCAGGGAAAGGATCCCTCCTCTCGAGCTAGGAGGCTGAAACGGGGCTCCTCTGGATGTGGGCGGGACTCTCGTGCTTCCTCTCGAGTGGAGACGGGTATGTCGGGGAACTTCTTGAGTTGCAGCAAGGGTGTGTAAGGACCCTTTGGAAGTTCCAGATGTTAGATGTGATTAGCCTGGAGACGCCTAAGCGGAAATGGGCCTCATCTCGCCTGGAGGGGAGAACCTCCTGGATTTTCTCGAGTTACGACAGGTGCTCTCGACTTACGACGGGGACCTCAGGGACCCGCTCTGGTGGCCTCAGGAAAGGCCTTTCCCCCTTGCGAATTGCTCGGGGGCCTCTCAGGATTCCTGTCCCGTCTATGCCGGGGCTAAGATCTTGTGTGGAGTAGGTGCCGGAACCTGAGCATTCCTCTCCCAGTGCTGACATGGATCTTGGGGTACTTCTGGAGTCTCCCGAGGGGAGTCAGTCGTCGTCTCGAGTGGGGGAATGCACGTGCGCTTTCCTCCCGAGCTGAAGCAGCAGTGTCACGCTTCTCTTTGCGTGGATCAAGGGATCAGGGGCTTTCCCCTCGAGGCTTTCCAACGAGGTTTTCCCACGAGGCTTTCCCACAGGGCTGTCCCACGTGCCACGGTGGTGTGAGTCGATCCTCGGCTTGAAAGTCGAGCAGTACAGGAAAAAGGATTCCCTGGAATGGACTGAGACATCTGGGGGACTCTGGGAATGGTGGCACGACCCTGGAGTTCCTCTCGCCTTTCCTGTGGAATGTGCCCTC
>NW_017202210.1:0-19053 GCF_001704415.2 Capra hircus
TATGAGAAGACATGCACCTCCTCAGTCTGTCCCAGTTTAGCACAAAGTATTTTTTCATCCAGAAATTACAACAGCTTTAGTGTTACATATCGGTATTGTTTTTCTTCAGGTACACTAAATAACATTTCCCTAGGGTCGCTTCTGACTGCAGAGCCATCACAGCATGGTTTTATCCTCATAAATCTCTTCATCCAACTTCTCCCTAGGTGCTACTTTGTTTTGAGGTTCGTAGGAGGGTGTAAAAAGTACCAAGAAGGGGCAGGGAAACAAGACGTTTATTTTTATGTTTGTGGGCTGCAGAGTCGAAGTGAGGCCATAAAATTACATGGTTATTGTGAATTAGTGCTAATAATGAATTTTGAATATTATTTTTTCCCTTTGAAAAGCGTTAGTCAAAGCGCCCCTCTTTTCTAGCTTAAAATCAACCACAGCCTAGTAATGGATATGCAAGTTTTTATCCTAGATATTTTGCTTTGAGGGTTGACTGTCTGGCAGGAAAAAAACATCTGGATAAGACAGTAGAAATTTGGTTGGTTTTTTTTTTTTTTAACCCATGATACATTATAGTTTAATTACCAGGCAACAGTACTGTATAGAGCAAAGGGTACAAGAGAGAAATCAGTATACATTTTAGGTTATTCCTTCATGCTAGATAGATGTTCCTAAATATGTCTGCTTCCCAGACTGAATTTGGGAGGAAAATTATATTGGGGTTATCAGGAAAGCAATAGAAAAACAATAGATCATCATCTTCCTCCTGAAAACTCTCTCTACGTCACTACCTTGTACTAATCCTGTTACATGACACATGTAAGCATACTGTGGGCAGGGGGCCAATGACTCATACTTATTCACCGGGGTGGCTTGCCCCTCTCTCTCACCTCACCTGTAATGAGGACTGCTGAGTACTTTAAATGGCAAACTCCAGAATCTAGAAGGCAACTTTGTAAAGGTCAAACTGTAATGACTTCCTTAAGACAAAATACCCAGGACCTTTTAACAAACGTTACGAGGTATGTGTTTTTTTACAACAAAAAAGGGGAAACCTTCAAATTATGCCTATTTTCACTTGGAGAAATCTATTATAAAATTTAATCTAATTTTAATTTTAAAACTCATACAACTGGAATTTGACCTGGTTATTTTTTCCATCTTAATCAATAACTAAATCCTGATGACTCAGTATTGCTTCTCCCTTCATCTAGAATGCAATCTATTTACCAACCAGTTTCCTGCTTTCTTTTCCTTGGGTAGTTGCAATTATCACCTTGATCTCTAGGTTGCATGTGCTAAGTTGTTTCATTCATGTCCAATTCTTACTACCCTGTGGAGCATAGCCTACCAGGCTCCTCTGTCCATGGGATTCTCCAGGCAAGAATACTGGAGTGGGTTGCCATTTCCTCTTCTAGGGGATTTTCCCAACCCAGGTGTCGAATCCAAGCCTCTTATATCTCCTGCATTGGCAGGCAGGTTCTTTACCACTGGTGGCACCTGGGAAGCCCTGCAACTCTTTTCCAGAACTTGCAGCCCCTCCAGATCTTCCTTCTTCTACAGTTGCTTCTCCTGTGTCTTGCATTTCTTTCCTCCTGCATTCTCAGCCTTGTCGCTTTTGTATATCTGCCTAGGTTATATCTGGCTTCCTCCTGTCCTCATCCTGAGAAGCTTCTGCTTTTTCTCCTCTCTTCAGAGCACAGGGTGGAGGCAAGGCAACTGCAATTTCCTAAACCCCAATCCAATCCCAGTCTCCAGTGGGACAGTCCATTTCCCCACCATCAGTCATTCTCATTTTAATTTGATGAACTTTTCTTATGTCAGTCACTATCTCCTTATCACTATAGGCAACATTACCTTCCAACTTCCAAGACTCCCTTCTTTTGTACCTGGCTAATAGACCTTCTGGGCTGGGACGATGGCTCAGCAGTAAAGAATCTGCCTGCAATGCAGGAGATGTGGGTTTGATCCCTGAATCAGGAAGATCCCCTGAAGAATCAAATGGCAACCCACCCCAGTATTCTTGCCTGGGAAAGCCCATGGACAGAAGAGCCTGTCCGGCTACAGTCCATGGGATCGCAAAATAGTCGGACATGACCAAGTGACTAAACAACAACAGTAGGCCTTCCAACCACCAGTTCCATCTCTTGCCATCATCGTTAGTAACTGTAAAGTTTATTTCCAGTACCCTAGCTTCACTGTATTTAACCGCTTCAAGTCAATAAATTTAGTATCCACTTTGCCTTGGCACCTGCCAGCAAACTAGACCTCCCAAGTAGCCTAATGTACTGAAAGACCATGGACTTTAAAATTTGAAAGATTTGGATTCAAATTTACATCCTGCCACTTACTGACTGTGTAAACTTGGGCAAGATATGTAATTTATGTTATTCACCTTTTTGCATAGCAACAAAGGACTGAACAAGGAATCGCAACATAGTTCATGAGACAGTCATGGTGATTGTGGTCAGAAGTGCAGTGGGAAAGTCAGAGGAGGTTTAGGGGAGTGGCCTGGCAGAGTAGAAAGAGGAAACCTGGCTTTGGATGCCACTCTACTCCTGATGGGTTATGAAAACTGTTTTAGTTTTATTTCCCTTAAAATGGTAGATTAAACACAAAATCTCTCCCACAAGGTTTTATGAGGCTTCAGTAAATTGTATAAATCTACAACCAAGCCACAGGAAACTCATAACAAGCAATATATAAATGTGAGCCCCCTCCCTGTCCCTTCCTAAGCATACAGAATCCCCCTTCTCTATTCGCAACTAGCTTCCTATTACCCTGCACCTTCACACTAATCCTGAATCTACTGTTCATCTTGATTTTAGTAGTCTTTGATACTGTGGAGGTAAACAAAAGAGAATGAACATATGAGAATGAGTGATGTAAACATGAGAACCGAGCTATTGATTCAGAGCTTGCTGTGGCAAGGCAGTTCACCTCGGTCACTTGTGTTTCAGCAGAGACTCAGAGGCAGGCAGCGGAGGGGGAAAGCTTCATAGTGCTGTGCCCTGTGGGCCTGGGAGAGCTGGAGGCAGGCTAGCTAGAAGCAGGCATCCTACGTGATGGGTTAGGGGTACATATTTGTTTTCTCTGGTTGGTTCTAAATTGGAAGTAGGGACAAAAATTAGGGAAGATGGCAGTTATGAATTAAGTTATGGCTATCTTGATTTCAGAAGTTATTGTTTAGCTTCCCGGATTATTATTAGAGGTAGCAATCCTCTTTCCTGCAGAAAGAGCAATCCTCTTTCCTACTTAGAGCAGGCTGACTTCCTGGGCTGGTTATTGTAGATAAGAAGTTGGTTTCCTGGGCAGGTTGCTGCAGGTTATGAGGTCAGAGTTCTACCATATATATATATATATATATATATATATATATATACACACATACACACACACACACATATATATATATATATAAATATATATGTGGACTGGCCATTACTGATTTGCATATTCAATCTCCCATTTCCCTAAACCTCCTCCTATACTACCAGCCCCTTCTGGTTTCATTTTGTTTTTATCCATTTCTTAGACCGTGACCAGTGTGTCTTGGATACTTACTGTAGCATCCTGTACTCTTACTTGCCTCCTTGGATCTTGTGCCTCAACCATGCTGCTAGTTCTTAAACTGGTTGACTCCTAGTCCCACCCATCCTATTCTCAGGGCATCCTCAGCCATTGCTCACCCCCGCCAGCAGCTTGCAGAGAGAGTGAGTTCCTTGTTCTTCAGTCCTAGGTTCCTCCAGGCAGGGATGCCCCGGGTAAAAGAAGTAACACTGTTTGGAGATGCACCCACGGAGTCCGCTGGTGCTGATGTAGACTAGGAGGGAAAACTGCCAATCTGCAGAAGCCCTAGCATACCAGTCTCAACTTAGCCCTTCTCTACAAAGTTCTAGTCCTCCTCTCATGACCTTTTCCTGTCATTAACCTTTCCAGCCTCAAGGTGGTGCTGAGGAAGTCACATGATGCTCAGCTTCCGGTTACCTTTTACTCACTCACATAGTTTTCTTTTTATGTTCTTCTCCTTATATGGGCTTCCCTGATAGCTCACATGGTGAAGAATCTGCCTGCAATGTGGGAGACCAGGGTTCAGTTCCTGGTCAGGAAGATCACTGGAGAATGGAATGGCAACCCACTCCAGTATTCTTGCCTGGAGAATCCCATGGACGGAGGAGCCTGGCAGGCTATAGTCCGTGGAGTTGCAAAGAGTTGGACACGACTGAGCAACTAATGCTTTCACTCGCAAAGTTTTCTTTTTATGTTCTTCTCCTTATGGTGTCATTATCCTAAAGAGTGCTGCTTGCTCAGTGCAACCTTTGCTGAGATCTCATTACCTTGGTAATTAAGCTCCCTCTGTGTTTGTAGCTTCCTCACTCCTGAAAGTTGAAAGAATACAAGACATCCTACAGTCTGTCAGCAGCTTCTCACTGTTTTGACAGCCCCTTTCCAAGGTCTCTTCACCCAGTGTATTCTTTTCTATATATATTACTTTAATTCATTTTATCTCTACTAGCTAGCCTAGATACCTTTCTGTCCTCTGAAAGATTCCTGCTCTAAGTCATACTGCCCACTCAACATGTCTTTCTTTGTTGAGTCTTTTATATGTCCCCCTAAAACATGTATCTCCCAATAAATAATATCCAGTTTGTGATTTATTATTTCTTGACTTATTTTATTTCTCTTCTTCGTTTTATTAGTTAGCTTCTATAATACTGTTCTAATAGTAGAATAATGATACCCTCGATTATAGTTTTCCATATGAGTCAATAAAATAATTGCTCTAAACACATCTTCCAAAGTGTATTTCAGCCAACCTCAGTTTTCATGCCCAGAAACAAGGTTTTTTGACCTCGGTAAATGACTTTGACCTATTTCTTTGTCTCTTTGTACTAAATTTATGTGTACTTTCCATCATTTTCCTGTGTGTTTTTAATTGCTGATTTAGTCCCTAGTAATATAAACCTCCACGTCACTTGATCACCTGAGAGGGTGAAAGGCAGATTTTCTAGTTTTACCAAGAAACTATATTTCAGTAGGCTCTGGGGCATTACTGAGAGTCAAGAATGACTTAAACGGCCAGTTGAGACTGTATACATCCTGTGTTTGGGCTAATTTGTGGTTCACTAGTGGCCCTAATTATTGTTTTACACCATTCCTGCAAGATGTAACTATGCACTATGATGTTTCCCACATGTCACATCCCCAGGGACCAGAGATGCTGGAACTTACCTCCCACTGCTGCTCACATGCAGAACACCTGCTCACCTGTGGAACTCACCCATTTGGATGAGAGACCTCCATTTTTCATTTTGCAGTTACATCTATCTCTCCTGGACGAATCCTACATCAGTTGTTTTGGATTGTTGCTGCCCCACTAGAAACATCATTAGACACTTACTAGAAGATGGGCTTTTCTTTACCACACCTTGTGGATAAATGCACACAGAATCACTTTTCACCTTGCTCCTTTTCCGTCTCAAGTCCAATTCCCATAAACTATAGTAATGTAAACTCTCAATAAACAAGCTAAATAAACATAAATTTCTAGGTGGGCTATTGTTGGCTTCTAAACATATTGATGGATGTTTGCCATCATTTCTATCCAGGTAATTATTAATTATGTCAACCCCTGCTCCTGGGCTTCCTCACACTTGCCTCTCATCCTTGTGAATCAGTCCTGGGTCTGGGTGACTACTAGCCTGGTTGGGCTCACTCACAAATCTGTATATCCATTTTAGCTTATGCCCATTTGGTCTGAAACATAAAGGGAATGGACCAACTCAGTCTCTCTTTCTCTCTCTCCATATATATATATGTATGTATATATATATATATATATATATATATATATATATATATATATATATATATATATAATCCCCACTATTCCTGAACCCAGTAATTTGCTTTTACCATAAAGTGAATGGACTTGGGTCTGTATAAAATGGGACCCATGTAATATTTTAGGCTGGGTAATTAACATATAAGTTACTATGTGTGTGTTCAGTTGCTCAGTAATGTCCAACTCTTTGCAACCATATGGACTATAGCCCACAAGGCTCATCTGTCCATGGGATTTTCCTTGGCACAAATACTGGAGTGGGTTGCTATTTTTCTACTCCAGGAGATCTTCCTGACCAAGGGATCAAACCTGCATCTCCTGCATTGCAGGTGGATTCTTTACCACTGAGCCACCAGGGGAGTAGGGTAAGTTATAATAGTTGTTCTCTAATAAAGGTGGCCTAGACCACCAAGGTTTGGCTAAAAAAAGTATGGTAAGGGCAGACTCACTTTAATAGGGCACCTCCACCACCAACACACACACACTTTATATAGATTGTATAAATTTTACAATTTCTCTGTTAGAAAGCTGGCTTCCCTATTTTATGTTTTTCATACGTTTTCTGAATTTCTTTCTCTGATCCATTATTTACTTACTTTAAAATAATATGCTATATTCATGAAAGTGCAAAAATGTTACTTGCTCAGTCGTGTCTGACTTTTTGCAACCCCATGGACTATATAGCCTGCCAGGCTTCTCTGTCCATGAGATTCTCCAGGCAAGAACACTGGACTTGGAGTGGGTTACCATTTCCTTCTCCAGGGGAATTTTCCCAACCCAAGGGTTGAACCTGGCTCTCCTGCATTGCAGGCAGATTCTTTACCATCTGAGTCACTGAGGTATCTATATATTAATAGCCCACTTGCATCTCCAAAATAGGACATATATACTTTGGATCATCAATATATAACATTTCTAGAAGATAGTATTGAGAGACCTCTTTGTGCATTGACAGTCACTTCCTGGTAGTTTGTACTTTCTCTCTGTATCATGACCTTAGAGCTACTTTAACAGATACAACTTGCTCCAATAGACTATAATCATTGTTTTCCCTTTTAATGCCCTTTTTATTCGTGGCTAGTAGGAGCTGTCTTTTGTACATTTGGACATTATTCTAGATTTCTCTGAGAGCAGCCTTACCTCCTGGAAGCTGCAAGCTGTTCCAGCCCCATTTTGAATTTTCTGATTCTGAGACCTGGTGTTTGTCTCCTGTCTGATGAGCCCTGGTTCCTTTCGTGGAGCGTTCTATTAAATATCAAAACTTTGAGTTCTAAGAGTGTCATTAAGTTATCCCCCAAGGATATTAGTGATGAGGGTACAAGGACACCGGAGAAGAGGTTTTGAAAGTTGCTTTTGTGACTGAGTAGCATTCCTTCACCCTTTTTCCTTTCCTTCCTTTCATACTATGGAAATAAGAACATGGACTATAGGGGCCAAGTTCCCTGTGTTTGAATTTGGCTGTACCACTTAGGAGACTTGCAATTTGGGGCAAATTTCTCAATTTTATTGCCACACTTTTTTTCATCTCTATAATGAAGACAGTTATGATGTCCTATTTGAAAGGTTTCTGTAAAGACTAAGCATGTTGATGCAAGTACCTTTCAAACAATAACATTTGTCGTACGATAAATACACAGTAAGTGTTGACTGTTCCTTTTATTAAGGGACACAAGTTCATTATAAGTATTTGCAGTCCCCTTTTACATTCCATTTAACTTTGCTCCAAAATAAGAGTCTTTTCATCCATTTTTTTTTATCTTATTCTTAATCTACAAATTTTTCCTCTGTTTGGATTCACTTTGATCTGCCATGGTTTATATTGACAAACCCAACCTTGTTTTTAAATTAGTGTTGCTCCCAAATTTAGAAGACTCAGTTTTTGGCTTCATATTTGACATCTGCATGCTTTTCTGTCTAAAGAGAAAGAGAAACATTAATCTACAGCCCCCACCCCCAAGGAACAGGAAAGAATATAAAAGCCTAGAGCACCTGGTACTACAAATAGATTTCTAATGTACTAAACAACACTGACTCGATGGACATGAGTTTGAGTGGACTCCAGGAGTTGGTGATGGACAGGGGAGGCCTGCTGTGCTGTGATTCATGGGGTCGCAAAGAGTCGGACACGACTGAGCGACTGAACTGAACTGAAACAATCATGATGAAAGGTGGACTAAGGCAAAAACTGGCTCTAGAGCTTTTGTTCCACATTTTCTCCTCGTTTCTCCATTTTAGCTCACCATGAACCTGTTTCCCTTACAAATTTCTTAATGTAATTTTCCTTTTATAATGCCAGTATCAAAAGTGAGCCATTTTACCTATTTCTTTTTTAATTGAAGTATAGCGGTGCTTAGAGGTAAAGGAACATGCCTGCAATGCAGGAGACTCGGGTTCGATCTCTGGGTTAGGAAGATCTCCTGGAGATGGAACTGGCAAGCCACTCTAGTATTCTTGCCTAGGAAACCCACGGGCAGAGGAGCCTGGAGGGCTACAGCCCACAGGGTCGCAAGGAGTCAGACATGACTTAGCAACTAAACAACAACATAGTTGATTTACAAAGCTGATTTACAATACTATATTCATTCTGAGTGTGCGATGATTCAATGATTGAGTATATGATGATCCAATTCAATATTATTGAATCAAAAAAAGGATTCAATAGTTTTATAGATTATATTCCATTTAAAGTTATTATAAAGTATTGTCTATATTCCCCATGTTGTACAATAATATATTCTTGTAACTTATTTATTTCTAACTTATTGTACCTCTTAATGCCTTAACTCTATCTTACCCCTCCCCATTTTCCTTTCTTTACCAGTAACCACAAGTTTGGTCTCTGTATTTGTGAGTCTGTTTCTGCCATCCATCATCCATATTGTTGCAAATGGCAAAACCCCATTCTTTGTTATGCCTAATATTCCATTACACACACACACACACACACACACACACATACACACACACACACACACACACATATTACGTTTAGTGGCTAAGTCACGTCCAACTCTTGGTGACGTTATGGCCTGTAGCCTGTCAAGCTCTTCTGTTCCTGAAATTTTCCAGGCAAGAATACTGGAGTGGGTTGGCATTTCCTTCCATACATATATGTATCACATCTTTATCCATTCGTCTGTTGATAGTTTCTTAGATTGCTTCCATATCTTGGCTATTTTAAATATGCTGCTATGAACGCTGGGGTACATGTATGTTTTGAATTACTGTGTTTTCTTTGGATTAGATACACAGGAGTAGAATGGCTGGATTAGATGGTAGTTCTGTTTTTAGATAAACTTCCATACCATTTCCCACAGTGGCTGCTTCAATTCACAGTTCCACCAACAGTGTACAAGGGTTCCCTTTTTTCCACATCCTCTGCAGCCTTTCTTGTTTATAGAGTTTTTTTGGTAATGGCCATTCTGACAGGTGTGAGGTGTCTCGTTGAGGCTTTGATTTGCATTTCCCTAGTAACTGGTGATCTTGAGCATCTTTTCATGTGCCTGCTGGAGATTTGCATGTCATCTTTGGAAAAATAGTTATTCAGGACTTCTGCCCAATTTTTAAATTGAGTTGTTTATTTATTTTTTTTTATTTAGAGTTATATGAGTTGTTTATATAGTTCTGATATTAACCCCTTATAAGCCATATCACATTCAAATATTTTCTTCTGTTTAATAGCTGTCTTTGTTGTTGTTTTGTTGATGCTTTTCCTTGCTGTACAAAAGGTTTTACATGTAATAAGGTCTCGTTCATGTGTATTTGCTTTTGTTTCCTTTGCTTTAGGAAACAGATCCAAAAAAAAATTATTACAGTTATTTATGCCAAAGTGTGCTCTGCCTATGCTTTCTTCTAGGAGCTTTATGATCTCTGGTCTTACATTTAGGTCTCCAGTATATTTTGAGTTTATTTTTGTGTACTGCATAAAAAATATTCTCATTTCATTCATTTAGAAGTAGCTTTCCACTTTTCCCAGCACCACCCACTGAAGAGACTTTTTTCCTCATTGTATATTCTTGCCTCCTTTGTCATAGATTGTTGTTGTTGTTCAGATGCTTAGTTCTGTCTTGACTCTTTGCGACCTCATGGACTGCAGCACACCTTCACTGTTTCCTAGAGTTTGCTCAAATTCATGTCCATTCAATCGGTGATTCTATCTAAGCATCTTCCTCTGCCACCCCCTTCTCCTGTTGCCTTCAGTCTTTCCCAGCATCAGGGTCTTTTCCAGTGAGTTAGCTCTTCCCGTCAAGTGATCAAAGTATGGGAGCTTCAGCTTCAGCATCAGTTCTTCCAGTGAATATTCACAGTTGATTTCCTTTAGAAATGACTGGTTTGATCTCCTTGCAGTCCAAGAGACTCTCAAAAGCCTTCTGCAACTCCATAATTCAAAAGCATTAATTCTTCCATGCTTAGCTTTCTTTATGGTCCGCCTCTCACTTCTGTATGTGACTACTGGAAAAACCATGGCTT
The DNA here is from genome assembly GCF_001704415.2 of Capra hircus. Classification (NCBI taxonomy): domain Eukaryota; kingdom Metazoa; phylum Chordata; class Mammalia; order Artiodactyla; family Bovidae; genus Capra; species Capra hircus. The sequence goes on from NW_017202210.1 coordinate 10,307, forward strand.
TGACTACAGGCCTTTACCAACAAAGTGATGCCTCTGCTTTTTTTAAACACTGTCTAGTTTGTCGGAGCTTTTCTTCCAAGCAGCAAGTATCTTTTAATTTCATGGCTGCAGTCACCATCCACAGTGATTTTGGAGCCCAAGAAAATAAAGCCTGTCACTGCTTCCACTTTTTCCCCTTCTGTATGTCATGAAGTGATGGAACTGGATGCCATGATCTTAATTTTATTAACATTAACTTTCAAGCCAGCTTTTTCTCTCTCCTCTTCTACCTTCATCAAGAAGCTCTTTAGTTCCTCTTCACTTTCTGCCATTAGAGTGGTATCATCTGCATATCTGAGGTTATTGATGTTTATCCCTGACAATTTGATTCCAACTTGTGATTCATCCAGCCTGGCATTTCACATGATGAACTCTGCATATAAGTTAAATAAACAGGGTGATGACATACAGCCTTGTCGTACTCCTTTCCCAATTTTGAACTAAGATCCCCTGGAGAAGGGAAAGGCTACCCACTCTAGTAATCTGGCCTGGAGAATTTCATGGATTATAGTCCATGGAGTCACAAAGAGTCAGACATGACTGAACAACTTTCACTTTCACTTTTCACTTTCCTTGTTCCTTGTCTGGCTCTAACTGTTTCTTCTTGACCTTCATGTGGGTTTCTTAGGAAACAGGTAAGGCAGTCTGGTACTCTACTCTCTTTAAGAATTTTCCACAGTTTGTTGTGATCCGCACAGTCAGATTTTAGTGTAGTCAATGAAGCAGAACTAGGTGTTTTTCTGGAATTCTCTTGCTTTCTCCATGATCCAGTGAATACTGGCAATTTGATCTCTGGTTCCTCTGTCTTTTCTAAACCAGCTTGTACATTTGAAAGTTCTCAGTTCACATATTGCTGAAGCCTAACTTGAAGGCTTTTGAGCATAACCTTGCTGGCATGTGAAATGAGCACAATTGTACAGTAGTTTGAACATTCTTTGGGCATTACCCTGCTTTAGAATTGGAATGAAAACTAATCTTTTCCAGTCTTGTGGCCACTGCTGAGTTTTCCAAATTTGCTGACATATTCAGTGTAGCATTTTACAGCATCATCTTTTAGGATTTGAAATAGCTCAGCTGGAATGCCATTACCTCCACTGGTTTTGTTCATAGTAATGCTTCCTAAGACCCATTTGACTTCAGGATATCCAGCTCTAGATGAGTGACCACACCATCATAGTTATCCAGGCCATGAAGACCTTTCTTGTGTAGTTCTTTTATGTATTCCTGCCACCTCTTCTTATCTCTTCTGCTTCTGTCAGCTCCTTCCCACTATCATGTCCGTCCTTGCATGAAATGTTCCCTTGATATCTCCAATTTTCTTGAATAGATGTCTAGTCTTTGCCATTCTATTTTTTTCCTCTATTTCTTACATCATTCACTTAAGAAGGCTTTCCTATCTCTCCATGCTGTTCTCTGGAACTCGGCATTAAGTTGGGTATATCCTTTATCCTTTGCCTTTCACTTCTCTTCTTTCCTCAACTATTTGTAAAGCCTCCTTAGATAACCCCTTTGCTGTCTCGCATTTATTTTTCTTTGGGATTGTTTTGGTCATTGCTTCCCGTACAATGTTATGAATCTCCATCCATAGATCTTCAGGGTCTCTGTCTATCAGATTTAATATCTTGAATCTATTCATCACCTCCATTATATAACATTAAGGGTTTTGATTTGATTTAGGTCATACCTGAATGTCATAGATTAATCAATCACAAATGTATGGGTTAATTTCTTGGCTTTCTATTCTGTTCCACTGATCTATGTACCTGTTTTTGGACAATAACATACTGTTCTAACTACTATAGCTTTAGTCTGAAGTCTGGGAGCATTACACCTCCAGCTTTGTTCTCTGTTCTCAAGATTACTTGGACTATTCATGGCCTTTCTTGATTCCATGTAAATGTGAAGGTTATTTGTTCTTGTTCTGTGAAAAATACTATGGTTATTTTGATAGGGATTGCATTAAATCTGTAGATTGCTCTGGGCATTTTACCCATTTATTATTGGTTCCCTGTTTTCTTTCTCCAGTTCTAAACTCCTTTCACTTTCCTACAGCCCCAACCTTCCCTCTCCTGAATCTCTGTTTAGAGATTACTTTGAGAAATGGCATCTATGTGGTATAATTTGTTACTTCAGCTTTCTTGCCACCTTAGAATCCCCAAGTGTCTTTACTCATCCTTCCCTCCTCCCATTTTTATTCAAAGGAAGAGATTTTTCTTGCCCTTTCCAAAGATAACCATCTCTATACCAATAATCCTGTGGAAATAAATTTAGAACAAGCAAATAAAAAAATTAAAGACTATTCAGAGGTGGCTATAGTAAGGGAGTTGGTCACCATCAGTTGCATTTGGTAGAGGCTCAGAGTCAAGCAGAGAAGGGGGAAAACTTTATAGTGGAAAAAGGAAGCCTTCATGTGTGCACTTATTGGAAGCTGTTGGTCTCGGGATGCTGGAGGTACATTAGGTTAGGTTCTAACTTAATTAAAATGAGCCATCCTATGTGATGGAGTAAGGGAGCATATTTCTCTCTCTGGTTGTTTCTAAGTTGGAAGTGTGGACAAAAATTACAGAAGATATCAGTTATTAATCAAATGAGAAAATCCTGGTTATTTTGGTTGCAAAAATTATTGTTTGGCTCTGTGGATTGTTACCAGAGATAGTAGTCTGACTTCCTACATGTCTGACCTATATGACCTGGCTTCCTAGGCTAGTTATTGTGGATAAGATGTTGGTTAAGTTGCTGCACATGTGGGTCTGAATTCTGTTTTTATATATAATCTGAGTTTTGTCCATTTGTGTATTCAATTTCATATAGCCTTTTCATTGCCCACTTACAAACACAGCCAATATTCAAGTCTTGTTCTTTCTCATTTCCTGTTCTCTGCTTTGGCAGAGTCATTCCTGTGATTTCACCTCTACTTCTTATCAAGTAATTCCAAAATCCCTAGCTCAGGCTAATGATTCCTCTCTTGTCGTCTTCTCTCCTTGTGCACCAACTAGACTCTCTCTTTCGGCCCACGTGATATTAACGTAGAGCACTTAGAACCCTGCTTGAGTTAGGGACTCACTATATGTTATTTTCTTTCTGTTTGGAGCCTCTACTTTGTGAGGGTATCACTTTCACTTTTCACTTTCCTGCATTGGAGAAGGAAATGGCAACCCACTCCAGTATTCTTGCCTGGAGAATCCCAGGGATGGGGGAGTCTGGTGGGCTGCCGTCTATGTGGTCGCACAGAGTCGGACACGACTGAACCGACTTAGCAGCAGCAGCAGCAGGGACCTGGGAGAAGGAAATGGCAACCCACTCCAGTGTTCTTGCCTGGAGAGTCCTGGGGACGGGAGAGCCTGGTGGGCTGCTGTCTCAGGGGTCGCACAGAGTCGGACATGACTGAAGTGACTTAGCAGCTTAGCAGGGACCTGGGCCAATGTTCTCCACCTGCATCTCACTTCTTTGCCCCCTTTCCACAAATTCAAGGCCATTTCATTTCTGGAATGGCAAATGTGGCCTTTACAGGTACTATAAACATTTCTATTTTTACATTGTCTCATCATCTAAGATCAAAACTCCCTAAGAACAAGGGTCCCTGTCTGTTTCTCTCTCTTGGTGTCTTAGAGTGTCTCACACATCAGGACCGAGCAGCTAATCTTGTTTAATGGGCAATAATTTCCATGTAAAAACAATGTTGTTTTTAATACTGTTATAATACTGTTTAGTATTGTTTAACAATATTCTGTTTGTTTAGATAATATGTATTATCTAGATAAGTTTCTTATCCTCCATGATGGAATTCATTTTGGGAAAATAATGGGATTATGAGAGGAGGAATTGAAGATTATAGATTATATACTTAAAGGTTCTCATATGGAAGTTGGTTAGAAAAAGAAATCTGCTGAGAAATTGCTAATATGTAATAGAGTAATCTAACACATACTTTTTTATAACTATCACGGAATAAATAACATTTAATTTTGAGAATGGAAGATAAATGCTTAGTTTTAAATGAAAGAAAAGAGAGAGAAGTCTTCAAATATTTAAATATAGGTTTTTTTATGCTTCTGTACTCTACTTTCATTTGGGGAAAAAAGTGAAAGTGATAGTCGCTCAGTGGTGTCCAACTCTTTGTGACCCCATGGAATGTAGCCCACCAAGCTCCTCTGTCCATGGAATTCTCCAGGCAAGAATACTGGAGTGGATAGCCATTCCCTCTCCAGGGGATCTTCCTGGCCCCAAGCCCTGTTTTCATTTGAAATGTCACTCATTAACATTTTAATTTCACCACCGAGTCAAGTAAAATTCGGATTTCCTGAATTGTGAGAGATTTGCTTAGCTCAGTGCCCAGGAAGTATTGTTTATATTCCCATAGTTAAAATCTCAAAAATTATTTTTACTATAATGTTTTATATTTAGCATTTAATGTTTAAAGGAGTAAATTCTAGAGAGTGTGATACTTCCTGATGGTCTATAATTACCACTTGGGAAGCAGCAGAAGCTAATTATTTCAAAGTTTTAATTTTAATGAAACTTAATATATGATTAATGATTTTGACATTTCCTGTTGCCAGGTTTGTTTTGCAGAAAAAGATTATTTGAATGTGGTATATATTTTTCAAAAAGTTCACTGAACCCTTGTAAGCACAGTCATATCTGATCATGGAGAGCGGTGTCAGGCACAAAAAGCACAGCTGTCGTTTCCCCGGATGGCCTATTTCAGTTGCCTGTGCAGAAAGGATGTGCATGCGTACTAAGTCGTGTTCAGCTCTTTTGTGACCACATGGACTGTAGCCCACCAGGCTCCCCTGTTCATGAGATTTCCCCGGCAGGAATACTGCAGTGGGTTGCCATTTCCTTCTCCAGGAAATCTTCCTGACCCAGAGATCAACCCACATCTCCTGCTCTGGCAGGTGGATTCTTTACCACTGAGCCACCAGGGAATCTCACAGCAACAGTGAAGAGCCCAGCCCTTAACCTGGGGAAGAGAAGCACTGACAAAAGAAGAGGGGAAGTAAACAAAAAGGAAATGTAGCTGGGCGTGCCTAATAGATATTTTTATGTTTTGTTTATAGACCTGTAATTAGAAAAACTTTGTAATTGGAACTTTCTATTAAAGTAATTGCCATGATTATAACAAGTATATTGAGACAAAGTTTTTAAAAGAAAAATCTGCTGAAGAATTCACTGGAACTCAGCTTCCAAAGTTGCAAACCTTGAAATTTAGAACAGCTTGCATATTTAGAAAGCATCAATGAAGAATGGGCTCACATTAGAGTAGGAACTTTGAATTCTGGGTCTAAAAGACATGACGGTGTACAATCAGAGTCTGCAATTAAACCTCACACATCCAAAGGTAGCTTTCAGATGGTATTCACCCTTGATGTGGCATTGTGTTTGGACCACTAAATTTAAGCTTGGAAGACCTGAGGTCAGTCCCATTTTCTGCCCCTTCAAAGAGAGTAGGTCCCTAAATGAAGCCACAGTATTCTCATTTATAAATTGAGGATGACTATTCTTCCAGGCTGTTGTGACATGAAAGTCAGTTAATGTATATGTAGAAAATGTCTAGCTGCTTTACCAAGTGAAGCATCATATCATTCACTTGTTTTTTGAATCACATTCACAAAGACAAATAGTATCCAGAAATACATTTGTTGGTATTAACCACATCTGGTGAGGCTTTGACTTTTATAAAACTAGAACTTGTAGTTTGCCAAAGCCATATAAGCCATTGAGAGGTTTCAGACCCCTGGTAGCAGAGGTCAAGGTGCAGTGTTCATGTGTGTGTGATGCCCAAGTGCGTGTGTGGGTTTGACATCCAAGAAACCTGCATACATATCTCCATTTGGCCACCCACTGTGCCAGCTTGGTCATTTAACCTGCTTGTGTCAGCTGTAAAATGATGCTGATGGTACATATACCATAGTTTTTTTTTTTTTAATTAATTTATGTTTTAATTGAAGGATAATTGCTTTACAGAATTTTGTTGTTTTCTGTCAAACATCAACATGAATCAGCCATAGGTATACATATGTCCCCTCCCTCTTGAACCATAGAGTTTTATAAAAAGTAAAGTGAATTAAAATGAGTGACCTGGATGACTAACTGGAAGAAACCTCTATAGTGGGTTGGAGATTACTTCTTTCAAGGTTAATTTACAAAACCCATCATCTTAGATTTGCCTCAGGCAACTTTGCTTGCTTTATTCCTCCCATATCTCCAAGTGATTCCATTAGAGTCTTGCTTTTATAAGCAACGTTATACAATTGGAAAACTAACATATACAGATGACAAAAATATACAAATGCACAGTCTTACAATGAAACATAGTCTCCCTCTTATTGCAGACCCTGGATCTCCCTGCCCAGGGGCAAACACTGCTGCCATGATTTCATATATCTTTCTGGAATTATGATTTTATATATGCCTGTGTATATTTGTATATATTTATATACATACATGTATTTATAATATTATGTGTATCTGTATAGCTCTCCCTTTTTCTCACATATGGAAGCAGATAGAAATGGGTTTGCATCTTGTTTTTGCGCCTTAGTTTTTTTCTGGACATCTTTAAATATTCAGATGTGATTTCTCAAGTGGCTCAAGTGGTAAAGAATCTGCCTGCAATGCAGGAGGCACAGGTTCAATCCCTTGGCCAGGAAGATCCCCTGGAGGAGAGCACGGTAACCCACTCCAGTATTCTTGCTTAGGAAATCACACGGACAGAGGAGCCATGGGGTCACCAAGAGTCGGACACGACTGAGCACACACCCATGGATCCGTGGCTGCATAGCCTTAGGTTGAAAATCTTTACCCATGTTTATGAGCCATGTCTGTTTCTCCATCTGTGACTCAACTGTTCGTGATTTTTTGTGTAACATGTGGTTTGGTAGAAGACATGGAAAAGTGTGGTTTGGTAGAGAACCCAGTAGAACACAACAAAATATCTGAGACCAATACAATAATCATCATCATAATAGTAACAGTAACAAATAAATGATGTAACATATAAAGCAAATATATTTTATTGGAGAGGTATAATGAGCTTTCTGATCCTTTCTTTCAAATTAGAAATAACAAGTTGTAGGAGATATTTACAAAAAATTATTGTATTTTATTTTTGTAGAACAATGAAAATTGATCCTGTGTGCATCGATAAGGTGAACTTTCACTGTGATCTCTTTGCTTCAATAACTGTGACATTTACTACATGAGATGAGCCAGACTTGTCCCTTGTTATAAATGAAGTACTTTATTCTGAGTACTCTTTTAGAAATATAGCAGGCTGGGATATTAAGTTATCTAGCTGTTATGCAGATGCGGTCTTTTCTTTAGCATACAATTCTCAGTAATGCTATTTACTAGTAACTGAGGGTAGAGTCAACTATTCTATTTTCATTTGATTGTCCCATTATCCTGGTAGAGAGTCCTTGTCACAGAAAGGACCTAAAACTACATTCCCAAGTGGCAGTGGTCTGTGGCCCTCCACAAATGACCAGTTTTAGATATTATCTGACTTTGTTATTGCAATTATCACTTCTTGTATATCAAAATATGCCAGCTACTATGTAAGGTACTTAATGTTATCTCATTGATTCTTACAATAAAGCAGATGTTATTATCCTTCTTTTACCAAAAAATGACAGGTTCAAAGTTATTAAATAATCTACCCACCTAGTAAGGAGTCAAGCTGGGTGCAAATCCAGGTCTTGCTTACTCGTTTTTTGCCTTTTTTCCCCTTATACTTCAAGGGGCTGCTACGGTAAGGGCTGCCCACCCAAGTGGGAGTAGTCCATGACATTCGCATACATTGTCCACCGCCCCAGCCTTTCCACAGTATGGGTGAGCTGTAGAACTGGTTCCTCCAGCTAGCTCTCAGCCTCTGCCTCCATACTTCATGCTTGTTTTATACAATAACATGAATATCTTCCATCACAAGACTTCAGCTGATGAAACAGACCTACCTTTATTTCCTGTACATACTGGGTTGGGGTGGAAATGTTTAGATTAAGATTTATGACAACAATATGTGGAATCTAAAAAAGAATGATACAAATGAAGTTACGAAACAGAAAGAGACTCACAGGCTTAGAGAACAAATTTATGGTTGCCAGGGCAAAGGAAGGGGAAAGGGATAGCTAGGAAGTTTGGGATGGACAGGTACACACTGCTGTATTTTAAATGGATAACCAAGAAGGACCACCATAGAGTACAGGGAACTCTGCTCAATGTTACGTGGCAGTCTGGATGGGGAAGGAAGTCTGGGGGGAGATGGATACATGTATATGTATGGCTGAGTCCCTTTGCTGTTCACCTGAAACTATCACAGCGTTGTTTATTAACTGGCTATACCCCAGTACAAAATAAAAAGGGTTTTAAAAAATAAAAAGTAAAGTTATTTTCTTCTAAAACAAACAAACTAAAAAAGATTTATGACAACAGGCAAAGTATCTTGTGCCCTAGAAATGAACCCTAAATTCTGAATCACTGCAATCTCTCACAAAGCTTGTCCGCCTCGTACTCTGTCCCAGCCCATAGCTCTGGGCTTCTCTCTGTCTGGATTTCTCCACCTCAGAACTATCCCCTAGGTGGGCCTTGGCCTCCTCTTGCCTCCTTTCTGCCAGCAGACCCTGTCCTGAGGTCTCAGCATGCCCTGTCCAGGACTCATAGTAAACTTTGCATAGAGGAGGGGGCATTTTCAGGGAACATATTGCTGC
>NW_017202211.1:0-6445 GCF_001704415.2 Capra hircus
ATTCTTCCACAGGGTGTCCCACGTGCCACCGTGTGCGTGGATGCTCGGCTTTGAAAGTCGAGGACAGTGCAGGGAAAACAGGTTTCCCTGGAATGGACTGAGATATCTGGGGACTCTGGGAATAGTGGCACGACCCTGGAGTTCCTCTCGCCTTTCCTGTGAGCGCCTCCTCTTGAGATGCGACGGGAATGCCGGGAATTCTTTCCCGACCACACAGGGAAAGGATCCCTCCTCTCTAGCTATAGGCGTAAACGGCTCCTCTGGATGTGGGCGGGACTCTCGTGCTTCCTCTCGAGTGGAGACGGTATTTCGGGGAACTCTTGAGTTGCAGCAAGGGTTGTGAAGTACCCTTTTGGAAGTTCCAGAGGTTAGGTGTGATTAGCCTCGAGACGCCTGACAGAAATGGGCCTCATCTCTCCTGGAGGGGAGAACCTCCTGGATTTTCTCGAGTTGCGGCAGGTGCTCTCACCTTACGACGGGGACCTCGGGGACCGCTCTGGTGGCCTCAGAAAGGCCGGTTCCCATGCGAGTTGCTCGGGGGTCCTCTCGGATTCCTCTCCCGTCGATGCCGGGCCTAAGACCTTGTGTGGAGTCTGTGCCGTAACCTGAGAATACCTCTCCAGTGCGAGATGGATCTTGGGGGACTTGTGGAGTCTCCCAGGGGAGTCAGTCCTCGTCTCCAGTGGGGGCAATGCACGTGCACTTTCCTCTCGAGCTGTAGCAGCAGTGTCATGCTTCCATTCGCGTGGATCAAGGGATCTGTGGCTTTCTCGAGGCTTTCCACGAGGCTTTCCCACAGGGCTGTCCCACGTATCACTGTGGCGTGAGTCGATCCTCTGCTTGAAAGTCGAGGCAGTGCAGGAAAAACAGCTTTCCCTGGAATGGACTGAGACATCTGGGGGACTCTGGGATTGGTGACACGACCCTGGAGTTCCTCTCGCCTTTCCTGTGGAGAGCGTCTCCTCTTGAGATGCGACGGGAACGCCAGAAATTCTTTCCGGACCACGCAGGGAAAGGATCCCTCCTCTCGAGCTAGGAGGCGGAAATGGGTCTCCTCTGGATGTGGGTGGGACTCTCGTGCTTCCTCTCGAGTGGGGACGGGTATGTCGGGGAAATTCTTGAGTTGCAGGAAGGGTGTGAAGGACCCTTTGGAAGTTCAAGATGTTAGATGTGATTAGCCTCGACGCTTCAGCGCAAATGGGCCTCATCTTGCCTGGAGGAGAACCTCCTGGATATTCTCGAGTTGCGGCAGGTGCTCTCGACGTACGACGGGGACCTCAGGGACCCGCTGTGGTGGCCTCAGGAAAGGCCAGTCCCCATGCGAGTTGCTCGGGGGGCGTCTAGGGATTCCTCTCCCGTCGATGCCGGGGCCTAAGACATTGTGTGGAGTGGGTGCCGGAACCTGAGGATTCCTCTCCAGTGCCGACATGGATCTTCGGGTACTTCTGGAGTCTCCCTAGGGGAGTCAGTCCTCGTCTCGAGTCGGGGCATGGACGTGCGCTTTCCTCCCGAGCTCTAGCAGCAGAGTCACGCTTCCCTTCAAGTGGATCAAGGGATCTGTGGCTTTCCCTCGAGGCTTTCCCACGAGGCTTTCCCTAGAGGCTTTCCCACAGGGCTGTCCCACGTGCCACCGTGGTGTGAGTCGATCCTCGGCTTGAAAGTCGAGGCATTGCAGGGAAAACAGGTTTCCCTGGAATGGACTGGGATATCTGGGGGACACTGGGAATGGTAGCAGGACCCTGGAGTTCCTCTCGCCTTTCCTGTGGAGAGCGCCACCTCTTGAGATGCGACGGGAACGCCGGGAATTCTTTCCCGACCACGCAGGGAAAGGATCCCTCCTCTCGAGCTAGGAGGCGGAAACGGGGCTCCTCTGGATGTGGGCGGGACTCTCGTGCTCCCTCTCGAGTGGAGACGGGTATGTTGGGGAACTTCTTGAGTTGCAGCAAGGGTGTGAAAGACCCTTTGGAAGTTCCAGAGCTTAGGTGTGATTAGCCTGGTGACGCCTCAGCGGAAACGGGCCTCATCTCGCCTGGAGAGGAGAACCTCCTGGATTTTCTCGAGTTGCCGCAGGTGCTCTCACCTTACGACGGGGACCTCAGGGCCCCACTCTGGTGGCCTCAGGAAAGGCCGGTCCCCATTCGAGTTGCTATTGGGCCTCTCGGGATTCCTCTCCCGTCGATGCCGGGGCCTCAAACCTTGTGTGGAGTTTGATGCCGGAACCTGAGGATTCCTCTCCAGTGCTGACATGGATCTTGGGGTACTTCTGGTGTCTCCCCAGCGGAGTCAGTCCTCGTCGCCAGTGGGGGAAATCACGTGTGCTTTCCTCTCAAGCTGCAGCAGCAGAGGCACGCTAACCTTCCCGTGGATCAAGGGATCTGTGGCTTTCCCTCGAGGCTTTCCCACGAGTCTTTCCCACAGGGCTGGCCCAGGTGCCACCGTGGTGTGCATGGATCCTCGGCTTGAAAGTCGAGGCAGTGCAGGGAAAACAGGTTTCCCTGGAATGGACTGAGACATCTGGGGGACTCTGTGAATGGTGGCACGACCCTCGAGTTCCTCTCGCCTTTCCTGTGGAGAGCGCCTCCTCTTGAGATGCGAAGGCAAAGCCCGGAATTCTTTCCCGACCACGCAGGACAAGGATACCTCTTCTCGAGCTAGGAGGCGGAAACGGGGCTCCTCTGGGATGTGGGGGGAACTCTCGTGCTTCCTCTCGAGTGGAGACGGTATGTTGGGGAACTTCTTGAGTTGCAGCAAGGTGTGAAGGACCCCGTGGAAGTTCCAGATGTTAGATGTGATTAGCCTCTAGACGCCTCAGTGGAAATGGGCCTCATCCCGCCTGGAGGGGAGAACCCCTGGTTTTTCTCCAGTTGCGGCAGGTGCTCTCGACTTACGACGGGGACCACAGGGACCCGCTCTGGTGGCCTCACGAATGGCCAGTCCCAATTCGACTTGCTCGGGGGCCTCTCGGGATTCCTCTCCCGTCCATGCTAGGGCCTAAGACCTTGTGTGGAGTCAGTGCCGGAACCTGAAGATTCCTCTCCAGTGCTGACATGGATCTTGGGTACTTCTGGAGTCTCCCCAGGGAAGTCAGTCCTCGTCTCGAGCGGGGGCATGCACGTGCGCTTTCCTGCCGAGCTGTAGCAGCAGTGTCACGCTTCAATTCGCGTGGATCAAGGGATCTGTGGCTTTCCCTCGAGGCTTTCCCACGAGGCTTTCCCATGAGGCTTTCCGACAGGGCTGTCCCACGTGCCACCGTGGTGTTTGTCAATCCTCGCCTTGCACGGTCGACGGCAGTGCAGGGAAAAACAGGTTTCCCTGGAATGGACTGAGACGATCTGGGGACTCTTGGGAATGGTGGCACGACCTGGAGTTCTCTCGCTTTTCTGTGGAGAGCGTCACCTCTTGAGATGCAACGGGAAGGCGGGAATTCTTTCCCGACCACACAGGGAAAGGATCCCTCCTCCCGAGCTAGGAGGCGGAAAAGGGCTCCTCTGGATGTGGGTGGGATTCTACTGCTTCCTCTGGAGTGGAGTCGGTATGTCGGGAACTTCTTGAGTTGCAGCAAGGGTCTGAAGGACCCATTGGAAGTTCCAGACGTTAGGTGTGATTAGCCTAGAGATGCCTCAGCGGAAATGGGCCTCATCTCGCTGGAGGGGAGGACCTCCTGGATTTTCTCGAGTTGCGGCAGGTGCTCTCGACTTACGACGGGGACCTCAGGGACCCGCTCTGGTGGCCTCAGGAAAGGCCAGTCCCCATTCGAGTTGCTCGGGGCCTCTCGGGATTCCTCTCCCGTCGATGCCGGGCCTAAGTTCTTCTGTGGAGTCGGTGCCGGAACCTGAGCATTCCTCTCCAGTGCTGACATGGATCTTGGGTACTTCTGGAGTCTCCCCAGGGGAGTCAGTCCTCGTCTCGAGTGGGGCATGCACGTGTGCTTTCCTCCGGAGCTGTAGCAGCAGTGTCGCTCTTCCCTTCGCGTGGATCAAGGAATCTGTGGCTTTCCCTCGAGGCTTTCCCCGAGGCTTACCCACGAGCTTTCCCACAGGTCTGTCCCACGTGCCACCGTGGTGTGAGTCGATCCTCGGCTTAAAAGTCGAGGCAGTGCAGGGAAAACAGGTTTCCCTGGAATGGACTGAGACATCTGGGGGACTCTGTGAATGGTGGCACGACCCCTGGAGTTCCTCTCGCCTTTCCTGTGGAGAACCCCTCCTCTTGAGATGCGACGGGAACGTCGGGAATTCTTTCCCGGCCACGCAGGGAATAGATCCCCCCTCTCGATCTAAGAGGCGGAAACGGCGCTCCTCTGGATGTGGGCGGACTCTCGTGCTTCCTCTCGAGTGGAGACGGGTATGTCGGGGAACTTCTTGAGTTGCAGCAAGGGTGTGAAGGACCCTTTGGAAGTTCCAGAGGTTAGGTGTGATTAGCCTCGAGACACCTCAGCGGAAATGGGCCTCATCTCGCCTGGAGGTGAGAACCTCCTGGATTTTTCGAATTGAGGCAGGTGCTCTCGACTTACGACGGGGACCTCAGGGACCCATCTGGTGGCCTCAGGAAAGGCCAGTCCCCATGCGAGTTGCTCGGGGGCCTTCGGGATTCCTCTCCCGTCGATGCTGGGGCCTAAGACCTTGTGTGGAGTCCGTGCCGGAACCTGAGGATTCCTCTCCAGTGCTGACATGGATCTTGGGGTACTTCTGGAGTCTCCCAGGGGAGTCAGTCCTCATCTCGAGTGGGGCATGCACGTGCGCATTCCTCCCGAGCTGTAGCAGCAGTGTCACGCTTCCCTTTGCGTGGATCAAGGAATCTGTGGCTTTCCTCGAGGCTTACCCAAGAGGCTTTCCGACGAGGCTTTCCCACAGGGCTGTCCCACGTGCCATCGTGGTGTGAGTCGATCCTAGGCTTGAAAGTCGAGGCAGTTCAGGTAAAACAGGTTTCCCTGGAATGGACTGAGACATCTGGGGGACTCTGGGAATGGTGGCACGACCCTGGAGTTCCTCTCGCCTTTCCTGTGGAGAGCGCCTCCTCTTGAGATGCGACGGGAACGCCGGGAATTCTTTCCCGACCACGCAGGGAAAGGATCCCTCCTCTCGAGTTAGGAGGCGGAAACGGGTTCCTCTGGATGTGGGCAGGACTCTCGTGCTTCGTCTCGAGTGGAGACGGCTATGTCGGGGAACTTCTTGAGTTGCAGCAAGGGTGTGAAGGACCCTTTGGAAATTCCAGATGTTAGATGTGATTTAACCTCCGACGCCTCAGCGGAAATGGGCCTCATCTCGCCTGGAGGGGAGAACCTCCTGGATTTTCTCGAGTTTCGGCAGGTGCTCTCGTCTTACGACGGGGACCTCAGGGACCTGCTCTGGTGGCCTCAGGAAAGGCCAGTCCCCATGCGAGTTGCTCGGGGGCCTCTCGGAATTCCTCTCCCGTCGATGCGGGGCCAAAGATCGTGTGGAGTGGTACCGGAACATGAGGATTCCTCTCCAGTGCTGACATGGATCTTGGGGTACTTCTGGAGTCTCCCCAGGGGGGTCAGTCCTCGTCTCGAGTGGGGGCATGCACGTGCGCTTTCCTCCCGAGCTGTAGCAGCAGTGTCACGCTTCCCTTCGAGTGGATCAAGGGATCTGTGGCTTCCCCTCGTAGCTTTCCCACGAGGCTTTCCCACAGGGCTGACCCACGTGCCACCGTGGTGTGAGTCAATCCTCGGCTTGAAAGTCGAGGCAGTGCAGGGAAAACAGGTTTCCCTCGAATGGACTGAGACATCTGGGGACCCTGGGAATGGTGGCATGACACTGGAGTTCCTCTTGCCTTTCCAGTGGAGAGCGCCTCTTCTTGAGATGCGAAGGGAATGCCGGGAATTCTTTCCAGAACACGAAGGGAAAGGATCCCTCCTCTCGAGCTATGAGGCGGAAACTGGGCTCCTCTGGATTTGGGCGGGACTATAGTGCTTCCTCTCGTGTGGAGACGAGTATGTCGGGGAACTTCTTGAGTTGCAGCAAGGGTGTGAAGGACCCTTTGGAAGTTCCAGAGTTTAGGTGTGATTACCCTTGAGATGCCTCAGCGGAAATGGGCCTCATCTCGCCTGGAGGGGGAGAACCTCCTGGAGTTTTTCGAGTTGCGGCAGGTGCTCTCAAACTTACGACGGGGACCTCAGGGACCCGCCTCTGGTGGCCTCAGGAAAGGCCAGTCCCCATGCGAGTTGCTATTGGGCCTCTCGGGATTCCTCTCCCGTCAAATGCCGGGGCCTAAAGGCCTTGTGGGGAGTCAGTGCCGGAACCTGAGGATTCCACTCCAGTGCTGACATGGATTTGGGGTACTTCTGGAGTCTCCCCAGGGGAGTCAGTCCTCGTCTCGAGTGGGGGCATGCACGTGCGCTTTCCTCCCGAGCTGTAGCAGCAGTGTCACTCTTCTTTTCGCGTTAATCAAGGTATATGGTGGCTTTCACTCGAGGCTTTCCCACGAG
>NW_017202212.1:0-6445 GCF_001704415.2 Capra hircus
ATCGACTCACACCATGGTGGCACGTGGGACAGCCCTGTGGGAAAGCCTCGAGGAAAGCCACAGATCCTTGATCCACGCGAAGGCGGAAGCGTGACAATGCTGCTACAGCTCGGGAGGAAAGCGCACGTGCATTGCCCCGACTCGAGACGAGGACTGACTCCCCTGGGGAGACTACAGAAATACCCCAAGATCCATGTCAGCACTGGAGAGGAATCCTCAGGTTCCGGCACCGACTCCACACAAGGTCTTAGGCCCAGCATCGACGGAAGAGGAATCCGAGAGGCCCCCCGAGCAACTCGCATGGGGACTTGCCTTTCCTGAGCCACCAGATCGGGTCCCTGAGGTCCCCGTTCGTAAGTCAAGAGCACCTGCCGCAACTCGAGAAAATCCAGGAGGTTCTCCCCTCCAGGCGAGACGAGGCCCATTTCCGCTGAGACGTCCCGAGGCTAATCACACCTTAACTCTGGAACTCCAAAGGGTCCTTCACACCTCGCTGCAACTCAAGAAGTTCCCCGACATACCCGTCTCCACTCGAGAGGAAGCACGAGAGTCCGCCCACATCCAGAGGAGCCCCGTTCCCCTCCTAGCTCGAGAGGAGGGTCCTTTCCCTGCGTGGTCGGGAAAGAATTCCTGGCGTTTCCGTCGCATCTCAAGAGAGGTGCTCTCCACAGAAAAGGCGAGAGGAACTCCATGGTCGTGCCACCTTTCCCAGAGTCCCCCAGATGTCTCAGTCCATTCCAGGGAAACCTGTTTTCCATGCACTGCCTCCACTTTCAAGCCGAGGATCGACTCACACCACGTGGCACGTGGGACAGCCCTGTGGAAGCCTCGTGGGAAAGCCACAGATCACGTGATCCACGCGAAGGGAAGCGTGACAATGCTGCTACAGCTCGGGAGAAGGCACGTGCATGCCCCACTCGAGACGAGGACTGACTCCCCTGGGAGACTACAGAAATACCCCAAGATCCATGTCAGCACTGGAGAGGAATCCTCAGGTTCCGCACCGACTCCACACAAGGTCTTAGGCCCAGCATCGACGGAAGAGGAATCCGAGAGGCCCGCGAGCAACTCGCATGGGGACTTGCCTTTCCTGAGGCCACCAGAGCGGGGTCCCTGAGGTCCCCGTCGAAAGTCGGAGAGCACCTGCTGCCAACTCGAGAAAATCCAGGAGGTTCTCCCCTCCAGTCGAGATGAGGCCGATTTCCACTCAGGCGTCTCAAGGCTACTCACACCTAACCTCTGGAACTTCCAAAGGGTCCTTCACACCCTTGCTGCAACTCAAGAAGTTCCCCGACATACCCATCTCCACTCGAGAGAAAGCACGAGAGTTCTGCCCACATCCAGAGAGCCCGTTACCGCCTCCTAGCTCGAGAGGAGGGATCCTTTCCCCTGCGTGGTCTGGAAAGAATTCCCGGCGTTCCCGTCGCATCTCAAGAGGAGGCACTCTCCACAGGAAATTCGAGAGGAACTCCAGGGTCGTGCCACCATTCCCAGAGTCCCCCAGAGGTCTCAGTCCATTCCAGGGAAACCTGTTTTCCCTGCACTGCCTCGACTTTCAAACCGCAGGATCGACTCACACCACGGTGGCACGTAGGAAATCCCTGTGGGAAAAGCCTCGTGGGAAAGCCTCGTGGGAAAGCCTCGATGGAAAGCCCCTGATCCCTTGATCCACGCGAAGGGAAGCGTGACAATGCTGCTACAGCTCGGGAGGAAAGTGCACGTGCATGCCCCGACTCGAGACGAGGACTGACTCCCCTGGGGAGACTCCAGAAGTACCCCAAGATCCATGTCAGCCACTGGAGAGGGATGCTGAGGTTCCGATACCTACTCCACACAAGATGTTAGGCCCCGGCATTGACGGGAGAGGAATCCCTAGAGGCCCCGAGCAACTCGAATGGCACTGGCCTTTCCTGAGGCCACCAGAGTCGGGTCCCTGAGGTCCCCGACGTAAGTGGAGAGCACCTGCCGCAACTCGAGAAAAATCCAGGAGGTTCTCCCCTCCAGGCGAAATGAGGCCCATTTCTGCTGAGGCGTCTCGAGGCTAATCACACCTAAACTCTGGAACTTCCAAAGGGTCCTTCACACCCTTGCTGCAACTCAAGAAGTTCCCCGACATACCCGTCTCCACTCGAGAGGAAGCACCGAGAGAGTTCCGCCCACATCGATAGGAGCTCCGTTTCCGCCTCCTAGCTCGAGACGTGGGATCATTTCCCTGCGTGGTCGGGAAAGAATTAAGGGCCTTCCCGTCGCAACTCAGGAGGGGCGCTCTCGACAGGAAAAGGCGAGAGGAACTCCAGGGTCGTTCCACCATTCCCAGAGTCCCCCAGATGTCTCAGTCCATTCCAGGGAAGCCTGTTTTCCTGGCAGTGCCTCGACTTTCAAGCCAGGGATCGACTCACACCACGGTGGCACGTGGGACAGCCCTGTGGGAAAGCCTCGTGGGGAAAGCCTCGTGGGAAAGCCTCGAGGGAAAGCCACAGATCCCTTGATCCATGCGAAGGGAAGCGTGAAACTGCTGCTGCAGTTCGGGATGAAAGCGCACGTGCATGCCCCCACTCGAGACGAGGACTGACTCCCCTGGGGAGACTCCAGAAGTACCCCAATATCCATGTCAGCATTGGAGAGGAATCCTCAGGTTCCGGCACCGACTCCACACAAGGTCTTAGGCCCCGGTATCGACGGGAGAGGAATCCCGAGAGGCCCGCGAGCAAATCGCATGGGGACTGGCCTTTCCTGAGGCCACCAGAGCGGGTCCCTAAGGTCCCCGTCGTAAGTCGCGAGCACCTGCCGCAACTATAGAAAATCCAGGAGGTTCTCCCCTTCAGGCGAGATGAGGCCCATTTCCGCTGAGGTGTCTCGAGGCTAATCACACCTGACCTCTGGAACTTCCAAAGGGAACTTTACACCCTGGCTGCAACTCAAGAAGTTCCCCGACACACCTGTCTCCACTCGAGAGGAAGCAGGAGAGCCCCGCCCACATCCAGAGGAGCCCCGTTTCCGCTTCCTAGCTCGAGAGGTAGAATCCTTTCCCTGCGTGGTCGGGAAAGAAATCCCGGCATTCCCGTCGCATCTCAAGAGGTGGCGCTCTCCACAGTAAAGGCGAGAGGAACTCCAGGGTCATGCCACCATTCGCAGAGTCCCCCAGATATCTCATTCCATTACATGGAAACCTGTTTTCCCTGCACTACCTCGACTTTCAAGCCGAGGATCGACTCACACTTCGGTGACACGTGGGACAGCCTGTGGGAAAGCCTCGTGGGAAAGCCTCAAGGGAAAGCCACAGTCCCTTGATACACGCGAAGGGAAGCGTGACACTGCTGCTCCAGCTCGGGAGGAAAGCGCACGTGCATGCCCCCACACGAGACGAGGACTGACTCCTCTGGGGAGACTCCAGAAATACCCCAAGATCCATGTCAGCACTGGAGAGGAATCCTCAGGTTTCGGAACCGACTCCACACAAGGTCTTAGGCCCCCGGCATCGACGGGAGAGTAATCCCGAGAGGCCCCGAGCAACTAACAAGGGGACTGGCCTTTCCTGAGGCCATTAGATCGGGTCCCTGTGGTCCCCGTCAGAAGTCGAGAGCACCTGCCGCAACTCGAGGAAATCCAGGAGGTTCTCCCCTCCAGGCGAGATGAGGCCCATTTCCTCTGAGGTGTCCCCAGGCTACTCACACCTAACCTCTGGAACTTCCAGAGGCTCCTTCACACCCTTGCTGCAACTCAAGATGTTCCCGGAAATACCCGTCTCCACTCGAGAGGAAGCACGGTAGTCCCGCCCACATCCAGAGGAGCCATGTTTCCGCCTCCTCGCTCGAGAGCAAGGATCCTGTCCCTGCGTGGTCCGGAAAGAATTCCTGGCGTTCACATAGCATCTCAAGAGGAGGCACTCTCCAGAGGAAAAGCGAGAGGAACTCCAGGGTCGTGCCTCCATTCCCAGAGTCCACAAGATGTCTCAGTCCATTCCAGGGAAACCTGTTTTCCCTGCACTGCCTCACTTTCAAGCCGAGGATCGACTCACACCACGGTGGCACGTGGACAGCCCTGTGGGAAAAGCCTCGAGGGAAAGCCTCGAGGGAAAGCCTCAGATCCCTTGATCCATGCGAAGGGAAGCGTGACACTGCTGCTACAGCTTCGGGAGGAAAGCGCACGTGCATGACCCCACTCGAGACGAGGACTGACTCCCCTGGGGAGACTCCAGAAGTACCCCAAGATCCATGTCAGCACTGGAGAGGAATCCTCAGGTTTCCGGCACCGACACCACACAAGGTCTTAGGCCCCGGCATCGACGGGAGAGGAATCCCGAGAGACCACCGAGCAACGAGCATGAGGACTGGCCTTTCCTGAGGTCACCAGAGCGGGTCCCTGAGGTCCCCGTGGTAATTCGAGAGCACCTGCCTGCAACTCGAGAAAATCCTGGAGGTTCTCCCCTACAGGCGAGATGAGGCCCATTTCCGCTGAGGCGTCTCGAGGCTAATCACACTTAACCTCTGGAACTTACAAAGGCTCCTTCACAACCTTGCTGCAACTCAAGAAGTTCCCCGACATACCCGTCTCCACTCGAGAGTAAGCACGAGAGTCCCGCCCACATCTAGAGGAGCCCTGTTGCCGCCTCCAAGCTCGAGAGCAGTGATCCTTTCCCTGTGTGGCCCGGAAAGAATTGCCGGCTTTCCCGGCGCATCTCAAGAGGAGGTGCTCTCCACAGGAAAGGCGAGAGGAACTCCAGGGTCGTTCCACCATTCCCAGAGTCCACCAGATGTCTCAGTCCATTCCAGGGAAACCTGTTTTCCCTGCACTGCCTCGACTTTCAAGCCGGAGATCGACTCACACCACGGTGGCATGTGGGACAGCCCTGTGGAAAGCCTCGAGGGAAAGCCTCAGATCACTTGATCCATGCGAAGGGAAGCGTGACACTTCTGCTACAGCTCGAGAGGAAAGCACACGTGCATGCCCCCACTCGAGACGAGGACAGACTCCCCTGGGGAGACTCCACTAGTCCCCCAAGATTCATGTCAGCACTGGAGAGGAATCCTCAGGTTCCGGCACCGACTCCACACAAGGTCTTAGGCCCCGGCATCGACGGGAGAGGAATCCCGAGAGACCCCCGAGCAATGCGCATGGGGACTGGCCTTTCCTGAGGCCACCAGAGCGGGTCCCTGAGGTGCCCATCGTAAGTCGAGAGTACCTGACGCAACTCGAGAAAATCCAAGAGGTTCTCCCTTCCAGGCGAGATGAGGCCCATTTCTGCTGAGGCGTCTCGAGGCTAATCACACCTAACCTCTGGAACTTCCAAGGGGTCTTTCACACCCTTGCTGCAACTCAAGAAGTTCCCCGACATACCCGTCTCCACTCGAGAGGAAGCACGAGAGTCCCGCCCACATCCAGAGGAGCCCCGTTTCCGCCTCCTAGCTCGAGAGGAGGGATACTTTCACTGCCGTGTTCGGGAAAGAATTCCCGGCGTTCCCGTCGCATCTCAAGAGGAGGCGCTCTCCACAGGAAAGACGAGAGGAACTCCAGGGTCGTGCCACAATTCCCCGAGTCCCCCAGATGTCTCAGTCCATTCCTGGGAATCCTGTTTGTCCTGCACTGCCTCGACATTCAAGCCGAGGATCGACTCACACCACGGTGGCATAGAGGACAGCCCTGTGGGAAAGCCTCGTGGGAAAGCCTCGTGGGAAAGCCTCGAGGGAAAGCCACAGATCCCTTGATCCACGCGAAGCGAAGCGTGACTCTGCTGCTACAGCTCGGGAGGAAATCTCACGTGCATGCCCCACTCGAGACGAGGACTGACTCCCCTGGGGAGACTCCAGAAGTACCCCAAGATCCATGTCAGCACTGGAGAGAAATCCTCAGGTTCCGGCACCGATTCCACACAAGGTCTTAGGCCCGGCATCAATGGGAGAGGAATCCCGAGAGGCCCCCGAACAACTAGCATGGGGACCGGCGTTTCCTGAGGCCAACAGAGCGGGTCGCTGAGGGCCCCGTCGTAAGTCGACAGCACCTGCCGCAACTCGAGAAAATCCAGGAGGTTCCCCTTCCAGGCGAGATGAGCCCAATTTCCGCTGAGGTGTCTCGAGGCTAATCACACCTTACCTCTGGAACTTCCAAAGGGTCCTTCACACCCTTGCTGCAACTCAAGAAATTCCCCGACATACCCGTCTCCACTCGAGAGGATGCACGAGAGTCCCGCCCACATCCAGAGGAGCCCAGTTTCCGCCTACTAGCTCCAGAGGAGGGATCCTTTCCCTGCTTGGTAGGGAAAGAATTCCCGGCGTTTCCCGTCGCATCTCAATAGGAGGCCGCTGTCCACAGGAAAGGCGAGAGGAACTCCAGGGGTCTTGCCACATTCCAGAGTCCCCCAGATGTCTCAGTCCATTCCAGGGAAACCTGTTTTCTCTCACTGCTCGACTTTCAAGCCGAGGATCGACTCACACCACGGGGCACGTGG
>NW_017202213.1:0-6444 GCF_001704415.2 Capra hircus
AGTCGGTGCCGGACCCTGAGGATTCCTCTCCAGTTTGACATGGATCTTGGGGTACTTCTGGAGTCTCCCAGGGGAGTCAGTCCTCGTCGCGAGTGTGGCGTGCCGTGCGCTTTCCTCCCGAGCTATAGCAGCAGTGTCACGCTTCCCTTTGCGTGGATCAGGGATCTGTGGCTTTCTCTGTAGGCTTTCCCAAAAGGCTTTCCCACTAGGCTTTTCACAGGGCTGTCCCACGTGCCACCGAGGTCTGAGTCGATCCTCGGCTTGAAAGTCGAGGCATTTGCGGGGAAAAGAGGTTTCCCTGGAATCGACTGAGACATCTGGGGGCTCTGGAATGGTGGCACGACCTGAGTTCCTCTCGCCTTTCTGTGGAGAGCGCCTCTTCTTGAGATGCGACGGGAACGCCGGAAATTCTTTCCCGAGCACCGGAAAGGATCCCTCCTCTCGAGCTATGAGGCTGAAACGGGGCTCTTCTGGTTGTGGGCGGGACTCTCGTGCTTCCTTTCGAGTGGAAACGGGTATGTCGGGGAACTTCTTGAGTTGCAGCAAGGGTGTGAAGGGCCCTTTGGAAGTTCCAGAGGTTAGGTGTGATTACCTCGAGATGCCTCAGCGCAAATGGATCTCATCTCGCCTGGAGGGGAGAACCTCCTGGATTTTCTCGAGTTGCGCCAGGTGCTCTCACTTACGACGGGGACCTCAGGGACCCGCTTTGGTGTCCTCAGGAAAGGCCAGTCACCATGCGAGTTGCTCGGAAGCCTCTCGTGATGTCTCTCCTCTCCAGTGCTGTCTTGGATCTTGACTGGCCTTTCCTGAGGCCACCAGAGCGGGTCCTGCGGTCCCCGTCGTAAGTCGAGAGCACCTGCCGCAACTCGAGAAAATCAAGGATGTTCTCCCCTCCAGGCAAAATGAAGCCTATTTCCGCTGACACATCTCAAGGCTAAGCACACTTAAACTCTGGAACTTCCAAAGGGTCCTTCACACCCTTGCTGCAAATCAAGAAGTTCCCCGACATACCCATCTCCACTCAAGAGGAAGCACGATAGTTCCGCCCACATCCAGAGGAGCCCCGTTTCCGCCTCATAGCTCGAGAGGAGGGATCCTTTCCCTGGGAGGTCGGGAAAGAATTCCCGGCGTTCCCGTCCCATCTCAAGAGGAGGCGCTCTTCACAGGAAAGGCGAGAGGAACTCCAGGGACATGCCACCATTCTCCGAGTCCCCCAGATGTCTCAGTCCATTCCAGGGAAACCTGTTTCCCCGCTCTGACTCGACTTTCAAGCCGAGGATCGACTCACACCACTGTGGCACGTGGGACAGCCCTGTGGCAAAGCCTCGTGGGAAAGCCTCGTGGGAAAGCCTCGAGGGAAAGCCGCAGATCCTTGATCCACGCGAAGGGAAGCGCGACACTGCTGCTACAGCTGGGGAGGAAAGCGCACGTGCATGCCTCAACCGAGACGAGGACTGACTCCCCTGGGGAGACTCCAGCAGTACACCAAGATCCATGTCAGCACTGGAGAGGAATCCTCAGGTTACAGCACCGACTCTACGTAAGGTCTGAGGCCCCGGCATCGACGGGAGAGGAATCCGGAGAGTGCCCGAGCAACTCGCATGGGGACTGGAATTTCCTGAGGCCACCAGAGCGGGTCCCTGAGGTCCCCATCGTAAGTCGAGAGCACCTGCAGCAACTCTAGAATATCCAGGAGTTTCTCCCCTCCAGGCGAGATGAGGCCCATTTCCATTGAGGCATCTCGGGCTAATCACACCTAACCTCTAGAACTGCCAAAGGGTCCTTCTCACCCTTGCTGCAACTCAAGAAGTTCCCCACCCTGCCCGTCTCCACTCGAGAGGAAGCACGAGAGTCTCTCCCACATGAGGAGGACCCCGTTTCCACCTCATAGCTGGAAAGAAGGGATGCTTTCCCTGCGTGGTCGGGAAAGAATTTCCGGCATTCCCGTCGCATCTCAAGAGTAGGCGCTCTCCACAGAAAAGGCGAGAGGAACTCCAGGGTCGTGCCACCATTCCCAGATTCCCTCAGATGTCTCAGTCCATTCCAGGGAAACTTGTTTTCCCTGCACTGCCTCGACTTTCAAGCCGAGGATCAACTCACACCACGGTGGCACGTGGGACAGCCCTGTGGGAAAGCCTCGTGGAAAAGCCTCGAGGGAAAGCCTTCAGGGAAAGCCACTGATACCATGATCCAATCGCCAAGAAGTGTGACACTGCTGCTACAGCTCGGGAGGAAAGCGCACGTGCATGCCCCCACTCGAGACGAGGACTGACTCCCCTGGGGAGACTTCAGAAGTACCCCAAGATCCATGTCAGCACTGTTAGGAAACCTCAGGTTCCGGCACCGACTCCACACAAAGTCTTAGGCCCCGGCATCGACGGGAGAGGAATCCCGAGAGGCCCCCGAGCAACTTGCATGGGGACTGTCCTTTCCTGAGTCCACCAGAGCGGGTCCCTGAGGTCCCTGTCGTAAGTCGAGAGCACCTGCCGCAACTCGAGAAAATTCAGGAGTTTCTCCCCTCCAGGCGAGATGAGGCCCATTTCCACTGAGGCATCTCGACGCTAATCACACCTAACCTCTGGAACTTGCAAAGCGTCCTTCACACCCTTCCTGCAACTCAAGAAGTTCCCCCACATACCCGTCGACACTCGAGAGGAAGTACGAGAGTCCCGCCCATCCAGAGGAGCCCCGTTTCCGCCTCCTAGCTCGAGAGGAGGGATCCTTTCCCTGCTTGGTGGGGAAAGAATTTCCGGCGTTCCTTGCATCTCAAGAGGTGGTGCTCTCCACAGGAAAGGCGAGAGGAAGTCCAGGTCGTGACACCATTCCCAGAGTCCCCCAGATGTCTCAGTCCATTCCAGGGAAACCCTGTTTTCCCTGCACTGCCTCGACTTTCAAGCCCAGGGTCGACTTTCACCACGGTGGCACGTGGGACAGCCCTGTGGGAAAGCCTCGTGGGAAAGTCTCGTGGGAAAGCCTCGAGGGAAAGCCACAGATCCCTTGATCCACGCGAAGGGAAGCGTGACACTGCTGCTACAGCTCGGGAGGAAAGCACACGTGCATGCCCCCACTCGAGACGAGGACTGACTCCCCTGGGGAGACTCCAGAAGTACCCCAAGATCCATGTCAGCACTGGAGAGGAATCCTCTGGTTCTGGCACCGACTCCAAACAAGGTCTTAGGCCCAGGCATCGACGGGAGAGGAAACCTGAGAGGCCACCGTGCAACTCGCATGCGGACTGGCATTTCCTCAGGCCAACAGAGCGGTTCCCTGAGGTCCCCGTCATAGGTCGAGAGCACCTGCCGCAACTTGAGAAAATCCAGGTGGTTGTCCCTTCCAGGAGAGATGGCCCATTTTCCGCTGGGGCGTCTCGAGGCTAATCACACCTAAGCTCTGGAATTTCCAAAGGGTCCTTCACACCCTTGCTGCAACTCAAGAAGTTCCACGACATACCCGTCTCCACTCGAGAGGAGGCACGAGAGTCCCGCCCACATCCAGAGGAGCCCCGTTTCTGACTCATAGCTCGAGAGGAGGGGATCCTTTCCCAGCGTGATAGCGAAAGAATTCTCGGGAGTCACTCTCCACAGGAAAGGCGAGAGGAACTCCCTGTCATGCCACCATTCCCCAGAGTCCCCCAGATGTCTCAGTCAATTCCAGGAAATCCTGTTTTTCCCTGCACTGCCTCGACTTCCAAGCTGGGGATCAACTCACACCATGGTGGTACGTGGGACAGCCCTGTGGGAAAGCCTTCGTGAGAAAGCCTCGAGGGAAAGCCACAGATCCCTTGATTCACGCGCAGGGAAGCGTGACACTGCTGCTACAGCTCGGGAGGAAAGCGCACGTGCATGCCCCCACTCGAGACGAGGACTGACTTCCCTCGGGAGACTCCAGTAGTACCCCAAGATCCATGTCAGCACTGGAGAGGAATCCTCAGGTTCCGGCACCGACTCCGTACAAGGTCTCAGACCCCGGCATCAACGGGAGAGGAATCCCAAGAGGCCATCGAACAACTCGCATGGAGCCTGGCCTTTCTCAGGACACCGGAGAGGGTTCCTGAGGTCCCCGTCGTAATTCTAGAGCACCTGCCACACTCGAGAAAATCCAGGAAGTTCTCCCCTCCAGGCGAGATGAGGCCCATTTCCACTGAGGCGTCTCGAGGCTAATAACACCTAACCTCTGGAACTTCCAAAGAGTCTTTCACAGTCATGCTGCAACTCAAGAAGTTCCCCGACATACCCGTCTCCACTCAAGAGGAAGCACGAGTGTCCCGGCCACATCCAGAGGAGCTCCGTTTCCGGCTCGTAGCTCGAGATGAGCGATCCTTTCCCTGATTGGTCGGGAAAGAATTCCCGGCATTCCCATCGCATCTCAAGAGGAGGCGCTCTCCAAAGGAAAGGGGAGAGGAACTGCAGGGTCGTGCCACCATTCCGAGACTCACCCAGATGTCTCAGTCCATTCCACAGGAACCTGTTTTCCTGCACTGCCTTGGCCTTCATGCCGAGGATCGACTCACACCACCGTCACACGTGGGACAGCCCTGTGGGAAAGCCTAGTGGGAAAGACTCGAGGGAAAGCCACAGATCCCTTGGTCCAGGCATGGGGAAGCGTGACACTGCTGCTACAGCATGGGAGGAAAGGGCACGCTCATGCCCCCACTCGAGACGAGGCCTGACTCCCTTGTGGAGACTCGAGAAGTACCACAAAATCCATGTCAGCACTGGAGAGGAATCCTCAGCTTCCGGCCCCGACTCCACACAAGGTCTTAGGCCCCGGCATCGACGGGAGAGGAATCACGAGAGGCCCCCTAGCAACACGCATGATGACTGGCGTTTCCTGCGGCCGCCAGAGCGGGTCCCTGAAGTCCCCGTCGTAACTCGAGAGCACCTGCTGAAACTCGGGAATATCCAGGAGCCTCTCCATTCCAGGCGACATGAGGCCCATTTCTGCTGAGGCATCTCGAGACTAACCACACCTAACCTCTGGAACTTCCAAAGGGTCCTTCACACCCTTGCTGCAACTCAAGAAGTTCCCCGACATACCCGTTCCTCTTCACATTCAGCCATAATGGTGGTGTCATCTGCATATCTAAGTTTATTGATATTTCTACCGGCAATCTTGATTCCAGCTCATGTATCTTCCATCCCAGCATTTTTCATGATGTACTCTGCATAGAAGTTAAATAAACAGGGTGACAATATACAGCCTTTGCATACTCCTTTTCCTTTTTGGAACCAGTCTGTTGTTCCATGTCCTACTCTAACTGTTGCTTCTGACCTTCATCCAGATTTCTCAAGAGGCAGGTTAGGTGGTCTGGTATTCCATCTCTTTCAGAATTGTGGCTAAAACAACAGTATAAGGACCTTTCCGATGTCAGGCCAAGGAATTGTGTTTCCAGTCATTGAGCCACACCTGATCACTGAGCACAAATTCATGAATCTGTTCCTCAAGGGGGAATGATATTCTTTTTTATACAAACTTAGTTACCTGATTTATTACCTTACCTAATTGTTCCATCTGCTGTGAAATCCCACCCCCTTACTTGTGGCAAATCTGCTAACACCTGCCTCACTGTGGGAGGGGGTCTCCCATAGAAAATTTCATAAGGACAACAACTATGGGAACGTGCAGTTACCCGTAATATGAGTAAGTCTGCCGGAAGCAAGCCCATCCATGTACAGTCAGTCTCTATGATCCATTTTGAAAGTGTCTCTTCAAGAGTTTGGTTGTTTCTTTCCACCATTCCAGAACACTGGGGCCTATATGCTGTATGTAATTTCCACTGATATTTAGAGCTTCACATACCTGTTAATTAACGCGGCTGCAAAGACAGGGCCATTGTCGGATTCTATACTGGTTGGAAACCCAAGTCTGGGAATTATTTCTCAAATCAGCGAGCTACTTCGTTTTCTTTTTCAGATCAGGTAGGGAAGGCCTCTGCCCAACCGGAGAAGGTACCTACTATTCTAGTAAGTTATGATAACAGGTGACTGCCTTTGCTTCCCCGAAGGACACTCGCTTTCCCTGCATCCTGAGAACTCCACGTCTCAGCCAGTTGGAAAAGCGCTTCTTGGAGGTCATTATTCAGGGGCAATTTCCCCTGGAGCCCGGGCCATAGGGAGCGGCTCCACACTCCCAGGGGAAAGGCAGAGCCACAGCCACACATCTGTCCCATCCCCTTTGCTCTGTAGGAGAGCTCTAGTGAGCCTAGGTCTGTCAGGAAAATTCTTGGCTCCTATGGGGACACATTCTATGTGTGAAACTGCATCCAGGACCTAGGGGCCACAGGGCGCCTGTTTCTCTCGGGGGCAGAGGGGTGGGGGCCTGAAGCAGTGCGGCCCAGCAACAGCTTCCACATCCATCCAATTGCTCTTTTCTTACCTCTGATAGAACTAGCTTTGTTCCAGCCTTTGGCAATTTGGAGGCAAGCGGCCCCACTTCCTCCCCAAG
>NW_017202214.1:0-6443 GCF_001704415.2 Capra hircus
AGAGTCCCCCAGATTTCTCAGTCCATTCCAGGGAACCTGTTTTCCCTGGACTGCCTCGACTTTCAAGCCGAGGATCGACTCACACCACGGTGGCACGTGGGACAGTCCTGTGGGAAAGCTCCTGGGAAAGCCTCGTGGGAAAGCCTCGAGGGAAAGCCCCTGATGCCTTGATCCACGCGAAGGGAAGCGTGACACTGCTGCTACAGCTCGGAAGGAAAGAGCACGTGCATGCCCCACTCGAGACGAGGACTGACTCTCCTGGGGAGACACCAGAAGTACCCCCAAGATCCATGTCAGCACTGGAGAGGAATCCACAGGTTTCGGCACCGACTCCACTCAAGGTTTAGGCCCGGCATCGAGGGGAGAGGAATCCCGAGAGGCCCACGAGCAACTCGCATGGTGACTGGCCTTTCCTGAGGCCACCAGAGCGGGTCCCTGAGGTCCCCGTCGTAAGTGGAGAGCACCTGCCGCAACTCGAGAAAATCCAGGAGGTTCTCCCCTCCAGGCGAGATGAGGACCATTTCCGCTGAGGCTTCTCGAGGCTAATCACACCTAACCTCTGGAACTTCCAAAGGGTCCTTCACACCCTTGCTGCAACTCAAGAAGTTCCCTGACTTACCCGGCTCCACTCGAAAGGAAGCACGAGAGTCCCGCCCACATCCAGAGGAGACCCGTTTCTGCCTCCTAGCTCGAGCGGAGGGATCCTTTCCCTGGGTGGTCGGGAAAGAATTCCCGGCCTTCCGTCGCATCTCAAGAGGAGGCGCTCTCCACAGGAAAGGCGAGAGGAACTCCAGGGTCGTGCCACCATTCCCAGAGTCCCCCAGACGCTCAGTCCATAACAGGGAAACCAGTTTCCCAGCACTGCCCTCGACTTTCAAGCCAAGGATGACTCACAACACGGTGGCACGTGGGACATTCCCAGTGGGTAAACGTCGTGGGAAATCCTCGTGGCACAAAGCCTCGTGAGAAAGCCTCCACGGAAAGCCACAGATTCCTGGATCCACGCGAAGGGAAGCGTGACACTGATGCTACAGCTCTGGAGGAAATTGCACGTGCATGCATGCACTAGAAACGAGGACTGACTCACCTTGGAGACTCCAGAAGTACCCCAAAGTCCATGTAAGCACTGGAGAGGTTTTCTCAGGTTCCGGCACCGACTCCACACGGGGTCTTAGGCCCCGGCATTGACGGGAGAGGAATCCCGAGAGGCTCCCTAGCAACTCTCATGGCGACTGGCCTTTCCCGAGGCCACCAGAGCCTGTCCCTGAGGTTCCCGTCGTAAGTCGAGAGCACCTGCCGCAACTCGAAAAAATCCAGGAGGTTCTCCCCTCCAGGCGAGATGAGGCCCATTTCCGCTGAGGCGTCTTGAGGCTAATCACATCTAACCTCTGGAACTTCCAAAGGGTCCTTCATACCCTTGCTGCAACTCAAGAAGTTCCCTGACATACCCGTCTGCACTCGAGAGGAAGCACGAGAGTCCCGCCCACATCAGGAGGAGCCCCGTTTCCGCCTCCTAGCTCGAGAGGAGGGATCCTTTCCCGGCGTGTTCGGGATAGGAATTCCGGCATTCCCGTCGCAAGTCAAGAGGAGGCGCTCTCCACAGGAAAGGCGAGAGGAACTCCAGGGTCGTGCCACATTCGGCAGAGTCCCCCAGAGGTCTCAGTCCATTCCAGGGAAACCTGTTTTCCCTGCACTGCCTCGGACTTTGAAGCCGAGGATCGCCTCACACCACGGTGGCACGTGGGACAGTCCTGTGGGAAAGCCTCAAGGGAAAGCCCCTGATGCCTTGATCCACGCGAAGGGAAGCGTGACACTGCCTGCTACAGCTCGGGAGGAAAGCGCACGGTGCCTGCCCCCACTCGAGACGAGGACTGACTGCCCTGGGGAGACTCCAGAAGTACTTCAAGATCCATGTCAGCACTGGAGAGTAATCCTCACGTTCCGGCAACCACTCCACAAAAGGTCTTAGGCCCTTCATCGACGGGAGAGGAATCCCGAGAGGCCCCGGAGCAACTCGCATGGGGACTGGCCTTTCCTGAGGCCACCAGAGCGGGTCCCTGAGGTCCCGTCGTAATTCGAGAGCACCTGCCGCAACTCGAGAAAATCCAGGAGGTTCTCCCCTCCAGGTGTGGTGAGGCCCATTTCTGCTGAGGCGTCTCGAGGCTAATCACACCTAACCTCTGGAACTCCAAAGGTTCATTCACACCCTTGCTGCAACTCAAGAAGTTCCCCGATATACCGGTCTCCCACTCAAGAGGAAGCACGAGAGTACCGAAAACATCCAGAGGGGCCCCGTTTCCGCCTCATAGCTTGAGAGGAGGGAACCTTTCCCTGCCGTGTTCGGGGAAAGAATTCCCGGGCGTTCTCCTCGCATCTCAAGAGGAGGTGGGCTCCACAGGAAAGGCGAGAGGAACTCCAGGGTCGTGCCACCATTCCCAGAGTCCCCCAGATGTCTAGGTCCATTCCAGGGAAACCTGTTTTCCCTGCACTGCGTCGACTTTCAAGCCGAGGATCGACTCACACCACGGTGGGCACGTGGGGCAGCCCTGTGGGAAAGCCTTGTGGGAAAGCCTCGTGGGAAAGCCTCGAGGGAAAGCCACAGATCCCTTGATCCAGGTGATGGGAAGCGTGACACTGCTGCTACAGCTCGGGAGGAAATCGCACGTGCATGCCCCCACTCGAGACGAGGACTGAGTCTCCTGGGGAGACTACAGAAGTACCCCAAGATCCATGTCAGCACTGGAGAGGAATCCTCAGGTTCTGGCACCGACTCCACACGAGGTCTTAGGCCGCAGCATCGACGGGAGAGGAATCCCAAGAGTCACCCGAGCAACTCCCATGGGGAATGGCCTTTCCTGAGGCCACCAGAATGGGTCCCTGAGGTCCCCGTCGAAAGTCGAGAGCACCTGCCGCAACTCGAGAACATCCAGGAGGTTCTCCCCTCCAGGCGAGATGAGTGCCATTTCCGCTGAGGCATCTCGAGGCTAATCACACCTAACCTCTGGAGCTTCCAAAAGGTCCTTCGCACCCTTGATGCAACTCAGGAAGTTTCCCGACATACCCGTCTCCACTCGAGAGGAAGCAGGAGAGTTCTGCCCACATCCAGAGGAGCCCCGTTTCCGCCTCCTAGCTCGAGAGGAGGGATCCTTTCCCTGCGTGTTCGGGAAAGAATTCCCGGCGTTCCCGTCGCATCACAAGAGGAGACGCTCTCCACAGGGAAGGCGAGAGGAACTCCAGGGTCGTGACACCACTCCCAGAGTCCCCCAGATGTCTCAGTCCATTCCAGGAAAACCTGTTTTCCCTGCACTGCCTCGACTTTAAAAGCCGAGGATCGACTCACACCACGGTGGCATCGTGGGACAGCCCTGTGAGAAAGCCTCGTGGGAAAGCCTCGTGGGAAGCCTCAAGGGAAAGCCACAGATCTCATGATCCACGCGAAGGGAAGCGTGACACTTGTGCTACAGCTCGGGAGGAAAGCGCACGTGCATGCCCCCGCTCGAGACGAGGACTGACTCCCCTGGGGAGACTCCAGAAGTACCCCAGGATCCATGTCTGCACTGGAGAGGAATGCTCAGGTTCCGGCACGGACTCCATACAAGATCTTAGGCCCTGGCATCGACGAGAGAGGAATCCCGAGAGGCCCCCAATCAACTCGCATGTGGACTGGCCTTTCCTGAGGTCACCAGAGCGGGTCCCTGAGGTCCCCGTCGTAAGTCGAGAGCGCCTGCCACAACTCGAGAAAATTCAGGAAGTACTCCCCTCCAGGCGAGATGAGGCCCATTTCCCAGAGGCGTCTCGAGGCTAATCACACCTAACCTATGGAACTTCCAAAGGGTCCTTCACACCCTTGCTGCAACTCAAGAAGTTCCCTGACATACCCGTCTCCACTCGAGAGGAAGCACGAGATTCCCGCCCACATCTAGAGGAGCCCCGTTTCCGCCTCCCAGCTCGAGAGGAGGGATCCTTTCCCTGTGTTCTCGGGAAAGAATTCCCGGCGTTCCCGTCGCATCTCAAGAGGAGGCCCTCTCCACAGGAAAGGCGAGCGGAACTCCAGGGTGTGCCACCAATCTGATAGTCCCCCAGAGGTCTCAGTCCATTCCAGGGAAACCTGTATTCCCTGCACTGCCTCGAGTTTCAAGCGAGGATCGACTCACACCACGTTGGCACGTGGGACAGCCCTGTGGAAAAGCCTCGTGGGAAAGCCTTGTGGAAAAGACTCGAGGAAAAGCCACTGATTCCTTGATCCACTCGACGGGAAACATGACACTGCTGCCCCATCTCGGGAGGAGAGCGCACTTGCATGCCCCCAAACGAGACGAGGACTGACTCCCCTAGGGAGACTCCAAAAGTACCCCAAAATCCATGTCAGCACTGTGAGAGGAATGCTCAGGTTCCGGCACCGACTCTACACAAGGTCTTAGGCCCTGGCATCGACGGGGAGAGGAGGCCCTAGAGGCCCCCGAATTACTCGCATGGGGACTGGCCTTTCCTGAGGCTCCCAGAGCGGGTCCCTAATGTCCCCGTCGTAAGTCGAGAGCACCTGCCGCAACTCGAGAAAATCCAGGACGTTCTCCCCTCCAGGCGAGATGAGGCCCATTTCCGCTGAGGCGTCTGGAGGCTAATCACATCTAACATCTGGAACTTCCAAAGGGTCCTTCACACCCTTACTGCAACTCAAGAAGTTCCTCGAAAAACTGGTCTCCACTCGAGAGGAAGCACGAGAGTCCCGCCCACATCCAGAGGAGCCCCGTTTCCTCCTCCTAGCTCCAGAGGAGGGATCCTTTCCCTGCGTGGTCGGGAAAGAATTCCCAGCGTTCCCGTCGCATCTCAAGAGGAGGCGCTCTCCACAGGAAGCGAGAAGAACTCCAGTGTCGTATCACCATTCCCAGAGTCCCCAGATGTCTCAGTCCATTCCAGGGAAACCTGTTTTCCCCTGCACTGCCTCGACGTTCAAGCCGAGGATCGACTCACCCACGGTGGCACGTGGGACAGCTCTGTGGGAAAGCCTCGTGGGAAAGCCTCGTGGGAAAGCCTAGAAAGCCACAGATCCCTTGATCCACACTAAGGGACCGTGACACTGCTGCTACAGCTCGGGAGGAAAGTGCACGTGCATGCCCCCTCGAGACGAGGACTGACTCCCCTCGGTAGACTCCAGAAGTAACCCCAAGGTCCATGTCAGCACTGGAGAGGAATCCTCAGGTTCTGAACCGACTCCACACAAGATCTTAGGCCCCGGGATCGACAGAAGAGGAATCTCGAGTGTCCCCCGAGCAACTCGCATGGGGAATTGCCTTTCCTGAGGCCACCAAAGCGGGTCTCTGAGGACATGTGGTAAGTGGAGAGCACCAACCCCAACTCGAGAGCAAACCAGGAGGTTCTCCCGCCAGGCGTGATGAGGCCCATTTCCTCTGAGGAGTCTTGAGGCTAATCACACCTAACCTCTGGAACTTCCAAAGGGTCCTTCACACCCTTGCTGCAACTCAAAAAGTTCCCCGACATACCCGTCTCCACTCGAGAGGAAGCGAGAGAGACCCCGCCCAAATCCAGAGGAGCCCCGTTTCCGCCTCATACCTCGAGAGGAGGGATCCTTCCCTGTGTGGTCGGGAAAGAATTCCTGGCCTTGCTGTCACATCTCAAGGGGAGGCGCTCTCCACAGGAAAGGCGAGAGGAACTCCAGGTGGTGGCCACCATTCCCAGAGTCCCCAGATGTCTCAGTCCATTCCAGGGAAAACTGTTTTCCCTGCACTGCCTCGATTTCATGCGCCGAGGATGGACTCACACCACGGTGGCACGTGGGACAGCCCTGTGGGAAAGACTCCTGGGAAAGCCTCATGGAATAGCCTCAAGGGAAAGACACTGATCCCTTGATCCACTCGACGGGAAGCGTGACACTGCTGCTACAGCTCGGAGGGAATCGAACTGCATGCCCCCCCACTCGAGACGAGGACTGACTCCCCTGGGGAGACTCCCAGAAGTACCCAGATCCATGTCAGCTTGGAGAGGAATGCTCAGGTACCGCACCAACTCGTCACGAGGTCTTAGGCCCCGGGATCGACGGGAGAGGAATCGCCGAGAGGCCCCGAGCAACTCGGCATGGGGACTGGCCTTTCCTGAGGCCACCAGAGAGGGACCCCTGTGGTCCCCGTCGAAAGTCGAGAGCACTTTCCGCAACACGAGAAAATCCAGGAGGTTCTCCCTCCAGGTGAGATGAAGCCCATTTCCGCTGAGGCGTCTCGAGCTAATCACGTCTATCTTCTGGAACTTCCAAAGGGTCCTTCACACCCTTGCTGCAAATCGCAGAAATTCCCCGACATACCCGTCTCCACTTGAGAGGAAGCACGAGAGTCCGCCCACATACAGAGGAGCACCGTTTCCGCCTCCTAGCTCGAGAGGAGGGATCCTTTCCCTCCGTGGTCGGGAAAGAATTCCCGGCGTTCCCGTCG
>NW_017202215.1:0-6443 GCF_001704415.2 Capra hircus
AGTATTTTATGGTTGCTGAAAATATCAGGAACTGTAGTTATTGATGTGGCATTGAGAGAGCAACTTTGAAATACTATAATTTGTTATCTGTGGATGTACACTTATATTTGATTCCTTGATTTTACCCTTGAACATATTTGGAAGAAGGAAGAGAAATGAAGAAAGCATTCATTTTATCCACATACGACAGAATTGAGGAGGCTCTAGCTGCAGTTTTCCAGTCAAAGGCAATGTGCTTATCTAAAGAATGTGTGCAATCATACTATTTATACTGATATCACGAATAAGCATAAATATTATATGTTATACTTTTAAAGTATGAAATATGGATTATTTTTATTAGTACATGCTTACTTTTAAAAATATTACCTATAGAGGTTGAATGGGATCTTTAAAAAATAATTTTATGTAGGTTTTATATTAGATTAGCCATATATATTTTTCCCCCTCCATAAAGTTATATTTGAGATCAGTGAATCGATGACTTTACTAATCATTTGCAGGTAAAATGCTTTTGTAAATATGAGCTATGAAAACAGTGTGAGAAATCTGTGCTTTATTTGGCCAGCTGCTTTTGTTCGTATGCATGTGTATTTGCTTTTCGTTACAATCTGGGTATACGCCTGGGAATATGTCTCATATGAATGCCATTGATCATCTGTCGTGACAGAAGCAAAGTTGAAAACCTCTGCTTGAGGCTATTTGTATACTTCTGTGTAGTGAACTCTCTCCCACAAGTTGATGCCTCCTGAATTTCTGCCATTACCCACAATCCTTTCTCTGGAACTTCAGAGTCATTTATTAAGCCACCCACAGGGCATGTTTACGTGGCTGTCTTACAGCTGCCCAAACGTGTCATGTCTGAAACTGAACTCATTTTCTACCTTATCCCCCAACCCAACTGCTCTTTATTCAGTGTGGTACATTTTCACTGATTATATTATCATTCACCCAGTTCATTTAGAACATTAAGAATAAGATTCCATGTCTCCAAGGTCGAGAGCCTAGTCCTGTTTATCTTCTAAATATCTCTGAAAGCATTTCTATCCTTCCTCAGGGCCTTTATCTTAGTACAACTGCTCATCACTTTATACTAGAACTATTTCAATAGCCAGTGGTTCTCAAATTTCAGCATGCATCAGAAGCATTAAAATACAAATTGTTGCATTCCCCACTGCAGACTTCAGATTCAGTATTTCGAGGGATAGTTCTAAGAGATTGCATTCCTTACCCAGTCAGGGTGGCCCTGATGCGTCTGTGTTGGGGATCACTTTCATAACCTGTTAATTGGCCTTCCTGCCACCAGTCTAGTCACCTTACTAATTATTCTCCAAATTGCTTCCAATTTGGTATGATTGTTAAATGTAAATTGTATTTTCTCCCCCACCCCAAACCTTTTTACTATCTCTGGATCACACTTGACAATAGCCTTAGTTGAACTCTTAGCACTCAGTATGTGAAACATGGCACTTATTATTTTTATACCTGCACAGAATATATTATAATTTTGTCCCATTGAGGCTAAGAGCTTTCTCTAATGTCCAGGGATGTTTGTAGGTTAATCTGGCCATTAATATTTCAACTACTATCCACTTTATACTCCTAGTCACAAGGCTTCCTTCCTTCTTTATCCATACTTTTAAAAGATTTATGTCCTTTCCAGGGATGAGAAGAGGATTGGGGTATATACTTATATAATAAGGGTGGCCCATTGGTAGAAAAGAAAATTGTGTAGTAGTTGGGTCTGAGTTATTTTTCTGCCAGTGCTCTCTCCTGGTATTATCCTCTGCCCTAGCCTAAGGCACTGGTGGTGGACACCTGTTATCCATCTTATGTGCAATATTAAGTGACAAACAGGTATCTAGATGGCCCCCTCTGTTGCCATTTAATATCAGTTTTTTAGAAAAGGAGCAGTATTGCTTCTTTCCTTTATTCCCAGCAACCTCTAAGCACACCACATGCTGACCTGGACTTGTCCAGACCTTGTGAGGATGTAAATGCAGATCCTTGCTGCTCAAAGAATGATAAGGGGCCAGTGGAATCCAGAATACACACACTGAATTAGAATGTAAATTTCAATGAGATGCTAGGCTGATCAAGTTTGAGAAGCTCTGGCCTCTCTGGGACACCTAA
Organism: Capra hircus; assembly: GCF_001704415.2. Lineage (NCBI taxonomy): Eukaryota > Metazoa > Chordata > Mammalia > Artiodactyla > Bovidae > Capra > Capra hircus. The sequence goes on from NW_017202215.1 coordinate 2,134, forward strand.
AAATATTCACATCTCCTCTTGCCATTCTCTGTTCTTTCATAATAGGTGAATTTGTAGAATCTATGTTAGCCAGTTTCTTCATCCATAAAATGGGAACTCTAATGCTTACGTTGGTAATTTATAATGATGTATAAAATTATTCAGCACAGTACCTTAGATGTGGCAGGCAATCTATAGTAGTAGCCATTATTAAGTCCACATCTCTCGTCTTCTTGACTTGGAAATCTTCATAATTGAGTCACCTACTTTCCCAAACAAATACTAATCTACAGCAGGGTGTTGATGCCTGAAAATTTAAATGAGAATGGGGACTTTTAAATGGTTTAAAAATTAAATATATGTGTAATTTTCAATTAAATTGCATAAATGGTTCAGTTTTGGGAAGCTAAGAGTTTCCCTGCCTTCCAGAGTTGAGTGGTTGATTTATAGAAATATCAGATATTAATGCTTGTAGCTCTGATCTGGAAGAATATATTAAAAGACATTCTGTATCACAGTGAGAAGGGAAACACAAATAAAAAACAGAGAGAGATACTACCAAAACCTATTAGAATGACTAAAATTAGAAGTACAATAATACCAAGTGTTGGTGAAGTTGTAAAGCTGTAATTCTCTTACACTGGTGGGGATATAAAATAGTACAACCATTTTAGAAAAGTGTTTCAGCAGTTTCTTACGAAGTTAACAAGGATAAAAGGATAAACTCTAGCCATCATAAAATCAGTAAAGATGTGGTTGAACTCAACACACCACCACCAACTGGGTGTGATTAACATCTATAGACTCTTTCATCAACAACAGCAGAATACACATTCTTCTGAAGTTCTCATGGAACATTCACTGAGACAGACCACATTTTGGACCATAGGACACACCTTAACTAATCCAAAGAAACTGAAATCATATAATGTATTTACTCAGACCACAGTATAAGTAAAAACAAATAATAGAAAAAGAGCTCAAAAAATCCCCAGATAAATGAGAAAAAAAACACACATTTCTAAGTAACATAAGGGTCAAATTCAAAGACTCAATTTTTTTAAAAAAAATTTTGAGCAAGATGAGAATGAAAACACACTTAAGAAAATTTGTGAGATTGGTGAAAGCAGTGGTTCTGGGGAAGTACATATTAATGAATGCATATAGTGAAAAGGAAGAAGCATTTAGAAAGTAATCCAACTTCCGCCTTTGTTGTTGTTTAGTCACTAAGTTGTGTCCCACTCTTTTGCAGTCCCCTGGACTATAGCCTGCCGGGCCCCTCTGTCCATGGGATTTCCCAGGCAAGAATACTGGAGTGCATTGCCATTTCCTTCTCCAGGGGATCTTCCCGACCCAGAGATTGAAACCATGTTGCCTGCATTACAGGTGGATTCTTTAGTGCTGAGCCACCAGGAAGCCCAATTTCCACCTTAGGAACCTAGAAAAAGAAGAGAAAATTAAAGTAAGTGGAGGAAAAGAAATATTAAGAATTTGAGCAGAAAGCCATGAAATTGAAAAAGAAAAAATTAATATATAAATTCAAAAATAAAAAAATGATTCTCTGAAAAAATCAGTGAAATTGATAAATATCAAGTCAAGCTAACTAAGGAAAAAAAAGGACACAAATTACTACTTTCAGAAAAGAGTGGATATCTCACTACAGATACTTTGGACATTAAAAAGATAATAAAAGAATACTATTAACAACTTTTTTTCTCAAAAGTTTTTTATAATCTAAATGATAGGTAGTAATTTCTTGAAAGACCCATGTTGCCAAAACTTGTAGACAAAGAAACAGATAATCTGAATACATCTATATGTAGATTTAAAAATTGACTCAACAAATTAATAACCTTCCAAAACAGAAATTTCCAGGCCCAGATGTATTCACTGATGAATTCTACCAAATGCTTAAAGAAGAAATTATACCAATTTTCTACAGTATCTTTCAGAGAATAGAAGCAAAAGGAATATTTTTATAACTCATTCTATGAGGCCAGAATTACCCTGATTACAAAGCCAGACGAAGACATTACAAGAAAGGAAAGCTGCAGACCTATGTCTGTCATGATCATAGATGCAAAATTCTCAACAAAATACTAACAAATTGAACCAGCAATGTGTAAAAAAAAATCACTCACCACAATCAAGGGATATTTATCCCAGATAAACAGGGGTTGTTTCAACATTCAAAAAATTGCTTAATGTAATTCATCACTGCAACAGGCTGAAAAATAAAAATGATCCTATCAATAGATGTAGAAAACCATTTGACAAAACTCAACACCCATTCATTATAAAAAGCTTTCAGTAAGTTAGAAGTAGAGGAAAACTGCATCAACGTGATAAAGAATGTTGTGGTAGTTTAGTCGCTAAGTCGTGCTAACTCTGGGACCCTATGGACTATAGCCTGCCAGGCTCCCCTGTCCATGGGATTTCCCAGGCAAGAATACTAGAGTGGGTCGCCGTTTACTTCTCCAGGCAACTTCCCACCAGGATCGAACCTGTGTCTTTTGCTTTGCAGTCAGATTCTTTATCACTGAGCCACTGGGGAAGCCCTATGATAGAGAATACTTAAAAGTATTCTACAGCTAATACCATAGTTTGTAATGAGAAACAGAGTTTTTCCCACTAAGATCAGGTCCAAGGCAAGGATGTCCCCTTTCACTACTCCTTTTAAAAAACCAATGCAGTATTGTAAAGTAAAATAAAGTAAAAAAAAACAAAAACAAAACTTGCACAGGATTATGGAATAAAAGGTAATCTATGCTGAAACTTAAAAAAAATAAAATAAATAAGATAATCCAAATATATATATAAATAAATAGTATCCTGGAGTTTCTAGCTAATATAATAGGACAAGAAAAGGAGAGAAAAATATATACAGATTGAAAAAGAAAAAACTGTCTTTGTTTTCAGATGACAAGCTCATCAAGAAAACCCTGAAGGAATAAATGAAAAAAAGCAAAAACCAAAAAACTCCTGGAACTCATAAGTGATTACAGAAAGATTGCAGGTTACTGGGTTAATATACCAAGTCATTTTGTTTCTCATATACCAGTTTTCAACTAAAACTATAATATCATTTACTTTAGCATTTCCAGAAATGAAATACTTTGGTATAAACCTAACAATGTGTATATAAGGAAAACTGTGAAACTCTGATGAATAAAATCAAATAAGTACTAATAAATTGAGAAACATTCCATATTCATGGATGGAAGGACAATATTGTTAAGTTTTCAAGATATCAAATATAGATTCAATACAAACTTAATTAAAATACCAGGAGTTATTTTGTAAATATTGACAAACTGATTCCAAAACTTGTATTTAAAGTGAAGACCCAGAACAGCCAACACACTATTGAAGAACAAAGCTGGCGGACTGACAGCCCTCGACTTCAAGACTTCTAGTGAAGCTTCACCAGTCATAACACGGTGGTGCTGGCAGAAGGATGGATGAATAAGTCAGTGGAAGATAATAGAGAGCCCAGAAACAGACCCATGTAAATAGTTAACTGATCTTTGGAAAAGGAGCAAATGCAGCATGATGGGTAGTCTTTTTAACAAGTGATGCTGAAACAATTGGACATTACATATGCAAAAAAATTAATCTAGACACAGGCTTCAAAACCTTTTACAAAAATTAACTTAAAATGAATTGTAGATTTCTATGTAAGATGTAGTACTACAAAACTCTAGGGAAAGTTTAGATGACCTTGGGTATGGCAATGGTTTTTTAAATACAATACCGAAAAAAGAAATACTAAGCTAGACTTCACCAAAATTAAAAGCTTCTGGTCTGCACAGAGACTTTATCAAGAGAATGAGAAGGCAAGTCACAGATTGGGATAAATTACTTGTAAAAGGCACATATGATAAAGAAATGTTTTCCAAAATATACAAAGAAGTCTTAAAATTTAACAATAAGACAAACAACTCGATTTTAAAAATTGGCAGAAATCTTAAGAGAGATATACAGGTGGCAAATAAACATGAAAAGATGTTCCACATCATATATCATCAGAGAAATGAAAATTAAAAATGAGATACCACTAATATAAACTATTAGAATGGCAAAATCTCGAACACCAAATGCTGGCAAGGATGTGAAACAACCGGTATTCTCATTGCTTGTGGGAATGCAAAATGGTACAGTCATTTGAAAGACAGTTTGGCAGTTTCTGACAAAACTGACTATACTTTTACCATAGGATTCAGCATTCAGCTCGTTGTTATTCACCCAAATAAGCTGAAAACTTATGTCCAAAAAAATTCACACATTGGATGTGTATAGTAGCTTTGTTCATCCTTGAGAAAAGTTGGAAA
>NW_017202216.1:0-6442 GCF_001704415.2 Capra hircus
CGAGCTAGGAGGTGGAAATGGGCTCCTCTCTGATGTGGTCGGACTCTCGTGCTTCCTCTCGAGTGGAGACGGTATATCGGGGAACTTCTTGAGTTGCAGCAAGGGTGTGAAGGACCCTTTGCAAGTTCCAGAGGTCTGGTGTGATTAGCCTCAGGACGCCTCAGCGGAAATGGCCTCATCTCGCCTGGAAGGTAGAACCTCCTGGATTTTCTCGAGTTGTGGCAGGTGCACTAGACTTATGACGGGGACCTCAGGACGCGCTCTGGTGGCCTCGGAACGGCCATTTCCTTGCGAGTTACTCGGGGCCACTCGGATTCCTCTCCCGTCGATGCCAGGGCTAAGACCTTGTGTGGAGTCGGTGCCAGAACCTGAGGATTCCTCTCCAGTGCTGACATGGATCTTGGGGTATTCTGGAGTCTCCCCAGGGGAGTCAGTCCTCGTCTCGAGTGGGGCATGCAAGTGCACTTTCCTCCCAAACTTTAGCAGCAGTGTAACGCATCCCTTCGCGTGGAAAAAGGGATCTGTGGCATTCCCTCGAGGCTTTCCCACGAGGCTTTCACCCGAGGCTTTCCCACAGGGCTGTCCCACGTGCACCGTTGTGTGAGTCGATCCTCGCTTGAAAGTCGAGGCAGTGCAGGGAAAACAGGTTTCCCTGGAATGGACTGAGACATCCGGGGGACTCTGGGAATGGTGGCACGACCCTGGAGTTCCTCTCGCTTTTCCTTTGGAGAGCGCCTCCTCTTGAGATGCGACGGGAACGGCCGGGAAATCTTTCCCGACCTCGCAGGGAAAGGATCCCTCCTGTCGACCTAGGAGGCGGAAACGGGCCTCCTCTGGATGTGGGCGGGACTCTCGTGCTTCCTCTCGAGTGGAGATGGGTATATCGGGGAACTTCTTGAGTTGCAGCTAGGGTGTGAAGGACCCTTTGGAAGTTCCAGAGTTTAGGTGTGATTAGCCTCTAGTTGCCTCAGAGGAAATAGGCCTCATCGCGCCTGGAGGGAAAACCTCCTGGATTTTCTCGAGTTGCGGCAGGTGCTCTCGACTTACGATGGGGACTTCAGGGACCCGCTCTCGTGGCCTCAGGAAAGGCCAGTCACCATGCGAGTTGCTCGTGGGCCTCTGGGGATTCCTATCTCGTCGATGCTGGTGCCTAAGACCTTCTGTGGACTCAGTGCCGGAACCTGAAGATTCCTCTCCAGTGCAGACATGGATCTTTGGGAACTTCTGGATTCTCCCCAGGGCAGTCAGTCCTCGTCTCGAGTGGGGGCATGCACGTGCGCTTTCCTCCCCAGCTGTTGCAGCAGTGTCACGATTCCCTTCAAGTGGATCAAGGGATCATTGGCTTTCCCTCGAGGCTTTCCCACAGGGCTGTCCCACAGGGCTGTCCCACGTGCCACCGTGGTGTGAGTCGATCCTCGGCTTGAAAGTCGATGCAGTGCAGGGAAAACAGGTTTCCCTGGAATGGACTGAGACATCTGGGGGACTCTGGGAATGGTGGCACGACCCTGGAGTTCCTCTCGCCTTTCCTGTGGAGAGCGGCCTCCTCTTGAGATGCGACGGGAACGCCGGGAATTCTTACCCGACCACGCAGGGAAAGGATCCCTCGTCTCAAGCCAGGAGGCGGAATCTGGGCTCCTCTGGATGTGTGCGGGACTCTAATGCTTCTTCTTGTGTGGAGACCGGTATGTCGGGGAACTTCTTGAGTTGCAGCAAGGGTGTGAAGAACCCTTTGGAAGTTTCAGAGGTTAGGTGTGATAAGCCTCGAGACACCTCAGCGGAAATGGGCCTCATCTCGCCTGGAGGGCAGAACCTCCTAGATTTTCTCGAGTTGCAGCAGGTGCTCTAGACTTACGACGGGGACCTCAGGGACCCGCTCTGCTGGCCTCAGAAAAGGCCAGTCCCCATTCGAGTTGCTTGGGGGCCTCTCGGGATTCCTCTCCCGTCGATGCCGGGGCCTAAGACCTTGTGTGGAGTCGATGCCGGAACCTGAGGATTCCTCTCCAGTGTGAAATGGATCTGGGGTACTTGTGGAGTCTCCCCAGGGGAGTCAGTCCTCGTCTCGAGTGGGGGAATGCACGTGCGCTTACCTCGCGAGCTGTAGCAGCAGTGTCACGCTACCCTTCGCGTTGATCATGGGATCTGTGGCTTTCCCTTGAGGCTTTCCCCGAGGGTTTCCCACGATGCTTTCCTACAGGGCTGTCCCACGTGCCACCGTGGTGTGAGTCGATCCTCGTCTTGAAAGTCGAGGCAGTGCAGGGAAAACAGGTTTCCCTGGAATGGACTTAGATATCTGGTTGACTCTGGGAATGGTGGCATGACCCTGGAGTTCCTCTCGCCATTCCTGTGGAGAGCGCCTCCTCTTGAGATGCGACGGGAACGCCGGGAATTCTTTCCCGAGCACGCAGGGAAAGGATCCCTCCTCTCGAGCTAGGAGGTGGAAACGGGGCTCCTCTGGATGTGGTCGGGACTCTCGTGCTTCCTCTCGAGTGGAGACGGGTATATCGGGGAACTTCTTGAGTTGCAGCAAGGGTGTGAAGGACCCTTTTCAAGTTCCAGAGGTCTGGTGTGATTAGCCTCAGGACGCCTCAGCGGAAATGGGCCTCATCTCGCCTGGAAGGTAGAACCTCCTGGATTTTCTCGAGTTGTGGCAGGTGCACTAGACTTATGACGGGGACCTCAGGGACGCGCTCTGGTGGCCTCGGGAACGGCCATTTCCTTGCGAGTTACTCGGGGGCCACTCGGGATACCTCTCCCGTCGATGCCAGGGCCTAAGACCTTGTGTGGAGTCGGTGCCAGAACCTGAGGATTCCTCTCCAGTGCTGACATGGATCTTGGGGTATTCTGGAGTCTCCCCAGGGGAGTCAGTCCTCGTCTCGAGTGGGGCATGCAAGTGCACTTTCCTCCCAAGCTTTAGCAGCAGTGTAACGCATCCCTTCGCGTGGAAAAAGGGATCTGTGGCATTCCCTCGAGGCTTTCCCACGAGGCTTTCACACGAGGCTTTCCCACAGGGCTGTCCCACGTGCACCGTTGTGTGAGTCGATCCGTGGCTTGAAAGTCGAGGCAGTGCAGGGAAAACAGGTTTCCCTGGAATGGACTGAGACATCTGGGGGACTTTGGGAATATGGCACGACCCTGGAGTTCCTCTCGCCTTTCCTGTGGAGAGCGCCTCCTCTTGAGATGCGACGGAAATGCGGGGAATTCTTTCCCGACCACGCTGGGAAAGGATCCCTCCTCTCAAGCTAGGAGGCGGAAACGGGGCTCCTCTCTATATGGGCGGGACTCTCGTGTTTCCTCTCGGGTGGAGTTGGGTATGTAGGGGAACTTCTTGAGTTGCAGCAAGGGTGTGAAGGACCCTTTGGAAGTTTCAGAGGTTAGGTGTGATTAGCTTCGAGATGCCTCAGGGGAAATGGGCCTCATTTCGCCTGGAGGGGAGAACCTCCTGGGTTTTCTCTAGTTGCAGCAGGTGCTCTAAACTTACCACGGGGACATCAGGGACCTGTTCTGGTGGCCTCAGAAAAGGCCAGTCCACATGTGAGTTGCTTGGGGGCCTCTCGGGATTCCTCTCCCGACGATGCTGGGGCCTAAGACCTTGAGTGGAGTCGGTGCCGGAATCTGAGGATTCCTCTCCAGTGCTGACATGGATCTTGGGGTACTTCTGGTATCTCCCCAGGGGAGTCAGTCCTCGTCTCGGGTGGGGGCATGCACGTGCGCTTTCCTCCCGAGCTGAAGCAGCAGTGTCACGCTTCCATTCACGTGGAACAAGGGATCTGTGGCATTCCCTCGAGGCTTTCCCACGAGGTTTCCCACGAGGCGTTCCCACAGTGCTGTCCCAAGTGTCACCATGGTGTGAGTCGATCCTCGGCTTGAAAGTTAAAACAGTGCAGGGAAAACAGGTTTCCCTGGAATGGACTGAGATATCTAGGGGACTCTGGGAATGGTGGCACGACCCTGGAGTTCCTCTAGCCTTTCCTGTGGAGAGCGCCTCCTCTTGAGATGCGACGGGAACACCAGGAAATTTTTCCCGAACACGCAGGGAAAGGATCCCTCCTCTCGAGCTAGGAGGTGGAAACGGGGCTCCTCTGGATGTGGTCGGGACTCTCGTGCTTCCTCTCGAGTGGAGATGGGTATGTCGGGGAACTTCTTGAGTTGCAGCAAGGGTGTGAAGGACCCATTTGGAAGTTCCAGAGTTTAGGTGTGATTAGATTCTAGTTGCCTCAGCGGAAAATAGTCCTCATCGAGCCTGGAGGGGAGAACCTCCTGGATTTTCTCGAGTTGCGGCAGGTGCTCTCGACTTTACGATGGGGACTTCAGGGACCTGCTCTCGATGCCTCAGGAAAGGCCAGTCCCCATGCGAGTTGCTCGAGTTCCTCTCGGGATTCTTCTCCCGTCCATGCTGGGGCCTAAGACCTTCTGTGGACTCAGTGCCGGAACCTGAGGTTTTCTCTCCAGTGCAGACATGGATCTTAGGGTACTTTCTGGAGTCTCCCCAGGGCAGTCAGTCCTCGTCTCGAGTCGGGGCATGCACGTGCGCTTTCCTCCCGAGCTGTAGCAGCAGTGTCGCGCTTCCCTTCGCGTGGATCAAGGGAATCTGTGTCTTTCCCTCAAGGCTTCCCACGAGGCTTTCCCACAGGGCTGTCCCACGTGCCACCGAGGTGTGATTCGATCCTCGGCTTGAAAGTCGACGCAGTGCAGGGAAAACAGGTTTCCCTGGAATGGACTGAGACTACCAGAGGATTCTGGGAATGGTGGCTCGACCGTGGAGTTCCTCTCGGCCTTTCCTGTGGAGCCCGCCTCCTCTTGAGATGTGACGGGAACACCGGGAATTCTATCCCGACCACGGAAGGAAAGGATCCCTGCTCTGGAGCTAGGAGGCGGAAACGGGGCTCCTCTGGATGTGGGCGGGACTCTCGTGCTTCCTCTCGAGTGGAGACGGGTTATGTCGGGGTACTTCTTGAGTTGCAGTAAGGGTGTGAAGGACTCTTTGGAAGTTCCAGATGTAAGGTGTGATTAGCCTCGGAGATACCTCAGCGGAAATGGGAATCAGCTCGCCTGGAGAGGAGAACCTCCTGGATTTTCTCGAGTTGGCAGCAGGTGCTCTCGACTTTCGACAGGGACCGCAGGGACCCACTGTGGTGGCCTCAGGACAGATCAGTCCCCATGCAAGTTGTTCTGGGGCCTCTCGGGATTCCCTCTCACGTGAATGCAGGGGCCTAAGACCTTGTGTGGAGTCGGTGCCAGAACCTGAGGATTCCTCTCCAGTGCTGACAATGGATCTTGGGGTACTTCTGGAGTCTCCCCAGGGGTGTCAGTCCTCGTCTCGAGTGGGGCCATGCACGTGCGCTTTCCTCCCGAGCTTTAGCAGCAGTGTCACGCTTCCCTTCGCGTAGATCAAGGGATCTGTGGATTTCCATCGAGGCTTTCCCACGAGGCTTTCCCACAGGGCTGCCCCACGTGCACTGTGGTGTGAGTCGATCCTCGGCTTGTAAGTCGAGGCAGTGCAGGGAAACCAGGTTCCCTGGAATGGACTGAGACATCTGGGGGACTCTGGCAATGGTGGCACGAACCTGGAGTTCCTCTCGCTTTTCCTCTGGAGAGCGCCTCCTCTTGAGATGCGACGGGAACGCCGCGAATTCTTTCCCCACCACGCAGGGAAAGGATCAAACCTCTCGAGCTAGGAGGCGGAAACGTGGCTCCTCTTGATGTGGGCGGCACTTTCCTGCTTCCTCTCGAGTGGAGACGGGTATGTCGGGGTACTTCTTGAGTTGCAGCAAGGGTGTGAAGGACCCTTTGGAAGTTCCAGAGGTAAGGTGTGATTAGCCTCGAGATACCTCAGCGGAAATGGGCCTCATGTCGCCTGGAGGGGAGAACCTCCTGGATTTTCTCGAGTTGCGGCAGGTGCTCTCGACTTACGACGGGGACCTCAGGGACCCACTCTGGTGGCCTCAGGAAAGGCCAGTCCCCATGCGAGTTGCTCGGGGCCTCTCAGGATTCCTCTCCCGTCGATGCCGGGGCCTAAGACCTTGTGTGGAGTCAGTGCCGGAACCTGAGGATTCCTCTCCAGTGCCGACATGGATCTTCCCGGGACTTCTGGAATCTCCCCAGAGGCGTAAGTCCTCGTCTCGAGTGGGGGCATGCACGTCCGCTTTCCTCCCGAGCTTAGCAGCAGTGTCACGCTTCCCTTTTCGTGGATCAAGGGATCTGTGGCTTTCCATCTAGACTTTCCCATGAGGCTTTCCCACGAGGCTTTCCCACAGGGCTTTCCCACGTGCCACGGTGTGTGAGTCGATCCTCGGCTTAAAGTCGAGGCAGTGAAGGGAAAACAGTTTTCCCAGGAATGGACTGAGACATCTGGGGGACTCAGAGAATGGTGGCACGACCCTGGAGTTCCTCTCGCCTTTCCTGTGGAGAGCGCCTCCCTCTTGAGAAGCGACGGTAACGCCGG
>NW_017202217.1:0-6442 GCF_001704415.2 Capra hircus
CTCTCCTTCCAGGAGAGATGAGGCCCCCTTTCCGCTGAGACATCTCAAGGCTAAATCACGCCTAACCACTGGAAACTTCCAAAGGGTCCTTCACACCCCCTTGCTGCAACTCAAGAAGTTCCGCCGACATACCCGTCTCCACTCGAGAGGAAGCACGAGGTCCCGCCCACATCCAGAGGAGGCCCCGTTTCCGCGCTCCTAGCTCGAGAGAAGGGATCCTTTCCCTGCGTGTACGGGAAAGAATTTCCGGCGTTCCCGTCGCATCTCAAAGAGGAGGCGCTCTCCACAGGAAAGGTGAGAGGAACTCCAGGGTCGTGCCACCATACCCCAAAGTCCCCCTGATGTCTCAGTCCTTTCCAGGGAAACCTGTTTTCCATGCTTTCCCTGCACTGCCACGGCATTCAAGCTGAGGATCGACTCAAACCACGGTGGCACGTGGAACAGCCCTGTGGGAAAGCCTCATGGGAAGGCCTCGTGGGAAAGCCTACTGGGAAAGCCACAGATCCCTTGATCCACACGAAAGGGAAGCGTGACGCTGCTGCTACAGCTCGGGAGGAAAGCGCACGTGCATGCCCCACTTGAGACGAGGACTGACTCCCCTGGGGAGACTCCAGAAGTATCCCAAGATCCATGTCAGCACTGGAGAGGAACCCTCAGATTCCGGCACGACTCCACACAAGGTCTTAGGCCCCGAATCGACGGGAGAGGAATCTCGAGAGGCCCCCGAGCAACTCGCATGGGGACTGGCCTTTCCTGAGGCCACCAGAGCGGGTCCCTGAGGTCCCCGTCATAAGTCGAGAGCACCTGCCGCAGCTCGAGAAAATCCAGGAGGTTCTCCCTCCAGGCGAGATGAGGCCCATTTCCGCTGAGGCGTCTCTAGGCTAATCACACCTAACCTCTGGAAATTCCAAAGGGGTCCCTTCACACCCTTGCTGCAACTCAAAGAAGTTCCCCGACATACCCGTCTCCACTCGAGAGGAAGCACGAGAGTCCCGCCCACATCCAGAGGAGCCCCGTTTCCGCCTCCTAGCTCGAGAGGAGGGATCATTTCACAGCGTGTTCGGGCAAGAATTCCCGGCGTTCCCGTCACATCTCAAGAAGAGGCGCTTTCGGCAGGAAAGGCGAGAGGAACTCCAGGGTCGTGCCACCCATTCCCAGAGTTCCCGCAGATGTCTCAGTCCATTCCAGGGAAACCTGTTTTCCCTGCACTGCCTCGACTTTCAAGCTGATTATCGACTCACACCATGGTGGCACGTGGACAGCCCTGTGGGAAAGCCTCGTGGAAAAACCTCGTGGGAAAGCCTCGAGGGAAAGCCACATATCCCTTGATCTACGCGAAGGGAAGCATGACACCCCTGCTACAGCTCGGGAGGAAACGCACGTGCATGCCCCCACACGAGACGAGGACTGACTCCCCTGGGGAGACTCCAGAAGTGCCCCAAGATCCATGTCAGCACAGAACAGGAATCCTCAAGTTTCCGGCCCAATTCCACAGAAGGTTTAGGCCTGGCACCGACGGGAGAGAAATCCCGAGAGGCCCCGAGCAACTCGGCATGGGGACTGGCCTTTCCTGAGGCCACCAGAGCGGGTCCCTGAGGTCCCCGTCGTAAGTCGAGAGCACCTGCCGCAACTCGAGAAATTCCAGGAGGTTCTCCCCTCCAGGCGAGATGAGGCCCATTTCCGCTGAGGCGTCTCGAGGCTAATCACACCAAACCTCTGGAACTTCCAAAGGGTCCTTCACACCCTTGCTGCAACTCAAGAAGTTCCCCCGACTTACCCGTCTCCACTCGAGAGGAAGCACGAGCGTCCCTTGCACATCCAGAGGAGGCCCTTTTCCTCCTTGTAGCTCCAGATGAGGGATCCTTTCCCTGCGTGGTCTGGAAAGAATTCCCGGCATTCCCGTCGCATCTCAAGAGGAAGCGCTCTCCACAGGAAAGGCGAGAGGAACTCCAGGGTCGTGCCACCAATCCAAGAGTCCCCCAGAGGACTGAGTCCATTCCAAAGGAAACTCTTTTACCTGCACTGCCTTGACTGTCACGCCGAGGATCGACTCACACCACGGTGGCACGTGGGACAGCCCTGTGTGTTAGCCTCGTGGGAAAGCCTCATGGGAAATCCTACAGGGAAAGCCACACATCCCTTGATCCACCCGTCGGGTAGCATGACACTGCTGCCACCTTTAGGGAGGAAAGCCCACGTGCATTTCCCCACTCGAGACGAGGACTGACTCCCCTGGGGAGAGTCCAGAAGTACCCAAAAATCCACGTCAGCACTGGAGAGGAATCCTCAGTTTCCGGTCCCAACTCAACACAAGGTCTTCGACTCGGGAAATGCAAGCATTTAAAAAGATCTCTCCTTTGGAGCCTCGAGGGGGATCGGGGCTTCTCTGGATGTGGGCGGGACCCTCGTTTTTCCTTTGAGTGTAGACGGGTGTGTCGGGAAAGCTCTTGAGTTGCAGCAAGTGTGTGAAGGAACCATTGGAAGTTCCAGAGGTTAGGTGTGCTTAGCCTCTAGATGCGTCAGTGGAAATAGGCCTCATTTTGCTGTAGGGGAGAACCTCCTGGATTTTCTCGAGTTACGGCAGGTGCTCTCGAATTACGACGGGGACCTCAGGGACCCGGTCTCGTGCCTCAGGAAAGGCCAGTCCCAATGCAAGTTGCCAGGGGGACTCTCGGGATTCCTCTTGGGTCGATGCCGGGGCCTAAGACCTTGTGTGGAGTCGAGGCCGGATCCTGAGGATTCCTCTCCAGTGCTGACATGGTTCTTGGGGTACTTCTGGAGTCTCCCCAGGGGAGTCAGTCCTCGTCTCGAGTGTGGGCATGCACGTGCGCTTTCCTCCCGAGCTGTAGCAGCAGTGTCACGCTTCCTAACGCGTGGTCAAGGGATCTGTAGCTTTCACTCAAGTCTTTCCTTCAAGGCTTTCCCAAGAGTCTTTCCCACAGGGCTGTCCCACCTGCCACCAGGGTGTGAGTCGATCCTCGGCTTGAAAGTCGAGGCAGTGCAGGGAAAACATGTTCCTCTGGAATGGACTGAGACATCTGGGGGACTCTTGGAATGGTGGTACGACCCTGGAGTTCCGCTCGCCTTTCCTGTGGAGAGCGCCTCCTCTTGAGATGGGACGGGAACGCCGGGAATTCTTTCCCGACCAAGCAGGGAAAGGATCCGTCATCTCGAGGTCCGAGGCATAAACGGGGCTCCTCTCGATGTGGGCGGGACTCTGGTGCTTCCTCTCGAGTGGAGACGGGTATGTCGGGGAACTTCTTGAGTTGCAGCAAGGGTGTGAAGGACCCTTTGGAAGTTCCAGGTGTTAGATGTGTTTAGCCTCGAGATGCCTCAGCGGAAATGGGCCTCATCTCGCCTGGAGGGGAGAACCTCCTGGATTTTGTCGAGTTTCGGCAGGTGCTCTCGACCTACGACGGGGACCTCAGGGACCCGCTCTGCTGGCCTCAGGAAAGGCCAGTCCCCATCCGAGTTGCTCGCGGGCCTCTCGGGATTCCTCTCCCGTCGATGCGGGGCCTAAGATCTTGTGTGGAGTGGGTTCCGGAACCTGAGGATTCCTCTCCAGTGCTGACATGGATCTTGGGTACTTCTGGAGTCTCCCCAGGGGAGTCAGTCCTCGTGTCGAGTGGGGGCATGCACGTGCGCTTTCCTCCCGAGCTGTAGCAGCAGTGACGCGCTTCCCTTCGCGTGGATCAAGGGATCTGTGGCTTTCCCTCGAGGCTTTCCCACTAGGCTTTCCCACAGGGCTGTCCCACGTGCCACCGTGGTGTGAGTCGATCCTCGCTTGAAAGTCGAGGCAGTGCAGGGAAAACAGGTTTCCCTGGAATGGACTGAGACATCTGGGGGACTCGGAATGGTGGCACGACCCTGGAGTCCTCTGCCTTTCCTGTGGAGAGCACCTCCTCTTGAGATGCGACGGAAACGCCTGGAATTCTTTCCCGACCACGCAGGGAAAGGAACCCTCCTCTCGAGCTAGGAGGGGGAAACGGGGTTCCTCTGGATGTGGGCGGGACTCTCGTGCTTCCTCTCGAGTGGAGACGAGTATGTCGGGGAACTTCTTGATTTGCAGCAAGGGTGTGAAGGACCCTTTGGAAGTTCCAGGTGTTAGATGTGTTTAGCCTCGAGACACCTCAGCGGAAATGGGCCTCATCTCGCCTGGAGGGGAGAAACTCCTGGATTTTCTCGATTTATGGCAGGTGCTCTCGACTTACGATGGGGACCTCAGGGACCCGCGCTCTGGTGGCCTCAGGAATGGCCAGTCCCCATGCGAGTTGCTCGGGGCCTCTCGGGATTCCTCTCCCGTCGATGCTGGGGCCTAAGACCTTGTGTGGAGTCGGTGCCGGAACTTGAGCATTCCTCTCCAGTGCTGACATGGATTTTGGGGTACTTCTGGAGTCTCTCCAGTGGAGTCAGTCCTCGTCTTGAGTGGGGGCATGCACATGCGCTTTCCTCCCGAGCTGTAGCAGCAGTGTTACGCTTCCCTTCGCGTGGATCAAGGGATCTGTGGCTTTCCCTCGAGGCTTTCCCACGAGGCTTTCACACGAGGCGTTCCCACGAGGCTTTCCCAAAGGGCTGTACTACATGCCACCGTGGTGTTAGTCGATCCTCGGCTTGAAAGTCGAGGCTGTGCAGGGAAAACACGTTTCCCTGGAATGGACTGAGACATCTGGGGGACTCTGGGAATGGTGGCACGACCCTGGAGTTCCTCTCTCGCCTTTCCTGTGGAGAGCGCCTCCTCTTGAGATGCGACGGGAACGTCGGGAATTCTTTCCCGACCACGCAGGGAAAGGATCCCTCCTCCCGAGCATGGGGGCGGAAACGGGACTCCTCTGGATATGGGCGGGACTCTCGTGTTTCCAATCGAGTGGAGACGGGTATGTCGGGGAACTTCTTGAGTTGCAGCAAGGGTGTGAAGGACCCTTTGGAAGTTCCAATTGTTAGATGTGATTAGCCTCCAGACGCCTCAGCGGAAATGGGCCTCATCTCACCTGGAGGGGACAACCTCCTGGATTTTCTCGAGTTCTGGCAGGTGCTCTCGACATACGATGGGGACCTCAGGGACCCGCTCTGGTGGCTTCAGGAAAGGCCAGTCAGCATGCAAGTTGCTCGGGGCCTCTCGGGATTCCTCTCCTGTCGATGCCGGGTCCTAAGATCTTGTGTGGAGTCGGTGCCGGAACCTGAGCATTCCTCTCCAGTGCTGACATGGATCTTGCTGTACTTCTGGAGTCTCCCCAGGGGAGTCAGTCCTCGTCTCGAGTGGGGGCATGCACGTGCGCTTTCCTCCCGATATGTAGCAGCAGTGTCACGCTTCTCTTCGCGTGGATCAAGGGATCTGTGGCTTTCGCTCAAAGCTTTCCCACGAGGCTTTCCCAAAGGGCTGTTCCACGTGCCACCGTTGTGTGAGACGATCCTCGGCTTAAAAGTCAAGGCAGTGCAGGGAAAACAGGTTTCCCTGGAATGGACTGAGACATCTGGGGGACTCAGGGAATGGTGGCACGACCCTGGAGTTCCTCTCGCCTTTCCTGTGGAGAGCGCCTCCTCTTGAGATGCGACGGGAACGCCGGGAATTCTTTCCCGACCACGCAGGGAAAGGATCCCTCCTCTCGAGCTAGGAGGCGGAAACCGAGCTCCTCTGGATGTGGGCAGGACTCTCGTGCTTCCTCTCTAGTGGAGACGGGTATGTCAGGGAACTTCTTGAGTTGCAGCAAGGTTGTGAAGGACCCTTTGGAAGTTCCAGAGGTTAGGTGTGATTAGCCTCGAGACGCCTCAGCGGAAATGGGCCTCATCTCGCCTGGAGGGGAGAACCTCCTGGATTTTCTCGAGTTGCCGCAGGTGCTCTCGACTTACAACAGAGACCTCAGGGACCCACTCTGGTGACCTCAGGAAAGGCCAGTCCCCATGCGAGGTGCTAGGGGGCCTCTCAGGATTCCTCTCCCATCGATGCCGGGGCCTAAGACCTTTGTGTGAAGTCGGGACCGGAACCTGAGGATTCCTCTCCAGTGCTGACATGGATCTTGGCGTACTTCTGGAGTCTCCCAAGTGGCGTCAGTCCTCGGCTCGAGTGGGGTCATGCACGTGCGCTTTCCTCCCGAGTGTGGCAGCAGTGTCACGCTTCCCTTCTCGTGGATCAAGGAATCTGTGGCTTTCCCTGGAGTCTTTCCATGAGGCTTTCCCACAGGGCTATTCCACTTGCCATCATGGTGTGAGTCGATCCTCGCGTGAAAGTCGAACCAGTGCAGGGAAAACAGGAACCTCCTTCCCCACAGTAGGTGGTACACTGTCCCTTGGGTGGGTATCTCCAGGGCACTCGCGCTGGTGGTTTGCCCGCGGAGGTGCGGGCCTCAGGCTCCATGTGAGAAAAGCCCCAAATGGCATTAGCTGCCATTCCAAACGCTGGCCCCTCAGGTCTCTGGCCGGAGCCTTGGGCTCCAGGCAACTCAAA
>NW_017202218.1:0-6442 GCF_001704415.2 Capra hircus
TTTGTGTTACCCATTGAACTCCATGTTTTATCAAAAGTATAAAAGGCTTTATGAACAATAAAGGATGGGGCAGTTTCTCGGACCAGTTTCTCGAACTAGTCTCTCGGCCTGGTTTCTTGGGACTCAGGCTCCCCCCGTGTCTTTTTCTCTCTTTTCTTCTTCTCTCCCTTTCCTTCTCTCTGCTTTTTACTTTAATTAAGGCTGAATCTCCACCAGGGGCGCGGGCTCGCCAGGTCTACTTACTTGCCTGGCTGTTAAGACCTGCACGAAAGGGAGCTTAAGGCGAGGCACCCTTAGATATTAGCAGGGCTGGTGGCCCAACGTAGATGGTGAAAATTCCTTGTCTGGAATTTTATTGGTCTTCCACGTAAAAGCTATTCAGCCCTTTTCCTGCAGTTAATCTTCTTACTACACTATAATTTCTTAATCTAATCTTACATTAATAAATAAAAAAGACTTTCCACGACAACGCCGTCCATCCGTCGAATTCCCTGGATCCAGCGGGGCTGGACCCCGGCAGACTGAGATATCTGGGGGACTCTTGGAATGGTGGCACAACCCTGGAGTTCCTCCGCCTTTCCTGTGGAGAGCGCCTCCTCATGAGATGCGACGGGAACACCGGGAATTCTTTCCCGAACATGCAGGGAAAGGATACCTGACCTCGAGGTATGAGGCGGAAACGGGGCTCCTCTGGATGTGGGCGGGATTCTCGTGCTTCCTCTCTCGAGTGGAGTCAGGTATGTCGGAGAACTTCTTGAGTTGCAGCAAGGGTGTGAAGGACCCTTTGGAAGTTCCAGATGTTAGGTATGGTTAGCCTCGAGACGCCTCAGAGGAAAAGGGCCTCATCTCGCCTGGAGGGGAGAACCTCCTGGATGTACTCAAGTTGTGGCAGGTGCTCTCGACTTACGACGGGGACTTCAGGGAGCCGCTCTGGTGCCTCAGGAAAGGCCAGTCCCCATGCAGGTTGCTTGGGGTCCTCTCGGGATTTTTCTCCCGTTGATGCCGGGGCCTAAAAACTTGTGTGGAGACGGTGCTGGAACCTGAGGATTCCTCTCCAGTGCTGACATGGATCTTGGGGTACCTGCGGAGTGTCCCACGGGAGTCAGTCCTCGTCTCAAGTAGGGGCATGCACCTTCGCTTTCCTCCCAAACTGCAGCAGCAGTGTCACGCTTCCCCTCCCGTGGATCAAGGGATCAGTGGCTTTCCCTCGGGGCTTTCCCATGAGGCTTTCACACGAGGCTTTCCCACAGGGCTGTCCCACGTGCCACCGTGGAGTCAGCCGATCCTCGGCTTGAAAGTCGAGGCAGTGCATGGAAAACAGTTTTCCCTGCAATGGACTGAGGCATCTGGGGACTCTGGGAATGGTGGCATGACCTTGGAGTTCCTCTCGCCTTTCCTGTGGAGAGCGCCTCCTCTTGAGATGCGACGGGAACGCCGGGAATTCTTTCCCGACCACGCAGGGAAAGGATCCGTCCAGTCGAGCTATGAGGCCGAAACGGGGCTCCTCTGGATGTTGGCGGACTCTCGTGCTTCATCTCGAGTGGAGACGGGTATGTCGGGGAACTTCTTGAGTTGCAGCAAGGGTGTGAAGGACCCTTTGGAAGTTCCAGAGTTTAGGTGTGATTAGCCTGGAGACGCCTCACCGGAAATGGGCCTCATCTCGCCTGGAGGGGAGAACCTCCTGGATTTTCTCGAGTTCCGGCATATGCTCTCGACTTACGACGGGGACCTCAGGGACCCGCTATGGTGGCCTCAGGAAAGGCCAGTCCCCATGCGAGTTGCTCGGGGACCTCTCGGAATTCCTCTCCCGTCGATGCCAGGGCCTAAGATCTTGTGTGGAGTCGGTGCCGGAACCTGAGCATTCCTCTCCAGTGCTGTCATGGATCTTGGGGTACTTCTGGAGTCTCCCCAGGGGAGTCAGTCCTCGTCTCGAGTGGGGGCATGCACGTGCACTTTCCTCCCGAGCAGTAACAGCAGTGTCGCGCTTCCCTTCGCGTGCATCAAGGGATCTGTGTCTTTCCCTCGAGGCTTTCCCACGAGGCTTTCCCACGAGGCTTTCCCACAGGGCTGTCCCACGTGCTACCGTGGTGTGAGTCGATCCTCGGCTTGAAAGTCGAGGCAGTGCAGGGAAAACAGGTTTCCCTGGAATGGACTGAGATATCTGAGGGACTCTGGGAGTGGTGGCACGACCCTTCCTCTCAACTTTCCTGTATAGCCTGCTCTTTGAGATGCGACGCCGGATTCTTTCCCGACCACGCAGGGAAAGGATCCCTCCTCGAGCTAGGAGGCGGAAACGGGGCTCCCGTGGATGTGGGCGGGACTCTCAGCTTCCTCTGGAGTGGACACGGGTATGTCGGGGAACTTCTTGAGTTGCAGCATGGTTGTAAAGGACCCTTTGGAAGTTCCAGATGGTGTGATTAGCCTCGAGACCCCGCAGTGGAAATGGGCCTCATCTCGCCTGGAGGGGAGAACCTCCTGGATTTTCTCGAGGTGCGGCAGGTGCACTCGACTTACGACGGGGACATCAGGGACCCGCTCTGGTGGCCTCAGGAAAGGCCAGTCCCCATGGGAGTTGCTCGGGGCCTATCGGGATTCCTCTCCCGTCGATGCCGCGGCCTAAGACCTTGTGTGGAGTCGGTGCCGGAATCTGCGGATTCCTCTCCAGTGCTGACATGGATCTTGGGGTACTTCTGCAGTCTCCCCAGGGGAGTCAATCCTCGTCTCGAGTGGGGGCTTGCCCGTGCGCTTTCCTCCCGAGCTGTAGCAGCAGTGTCACGCTGCCCTTCGCGTGGATCAAGGGATCTGTGGCTTCCCTCGAGGCTTTCCGAAAAGGCTTTCCCACGAGGCTTTCCCACAGGGCTGTCCCACGTGCCACCGTGGTGTGAGTCGATCCTCGGCTTGAAAGTCAAGGCAGTGCAGGGAAAACAGGTTTCCCTGGAATGGACTGAGACATCTGGGGGACTCTGGGAATGGTGGCACGACCCTGGAGTTCCTCTCGCCTTTCCTGTGGAGAGCAACTCCTCTTGAGATGCGACGGGAACGCCGGGAATTCTTTCCCGAACACGCAGGGAAAGGATCCCTCCGCTCGAGCTAGGAGGAGGAAACGGGGCTCTTCTGGATGTTGGCGGAACTCTCGTGCTTCCTCTCGTGTGGAGACGGGTAGGTGGGGGAACTTCTTGAGTTGCAGCAAGGGTGTTAAGGACCCTTTGGAAGTTCCAGATGTTAGATGTGATTAGCCTCGAGACGCCACAGCGGAAATGTGTCTCATCTCGCCTGGAGGGGAGAACCTCCAGGATTTTCTCCACTTGCGGCAAGTGCTCTCGACTTACGACGGGGATCTCAGGGACCCGCGCTGGTGGCCTCAGGAAAGGCCAGTCCCCATGCGAGTTGCTCGGGGTCTCTCGCGATTCCGCTCCCGTCGAAGCCGGGGCCTAAGATCTAGTGTGGGAGTTGGTGCTGGAACCTGAGGATTCCTCTCCAGTGCTGACATGGATCTTAGGGTACTTCTGGAGTCTCCCCAGGGGAGTCAGACCTCGTCTCGAGTGGGGGAATGCAGGTGCCCTTTCCTCCCGCTCTAGCAGCAGTGTCGCGCTTCCCTTCGCTTGGATAAAGGGATCTGTGGCTTTCCCTCGAGGCTTTCCCACGAGGCTTTCCCACGAGGCTTTCCCACAGGGCTGTCCCACGTGCCACCGTGGTGTGAGTCGATCCTCGGCTTGAAAGTCGAGGCAACGCAGGGAATGCTGGTTTCCCTGGAATGGACTGAGACATCTGGGGGACTCTGGGAATGGTGGCCCGACCCTGGAGTTCCTCTCGCCTTTCCTGTGGAGAGCGCCTCCTCTTGAGAAGCGACGGAAACGCCGGGAATTCTTTCCCGACCATGCAGGGAAAGGATACTTCCTCTCGAGCTTGGAGGGGAAACGGGGCTCCTCTGGATGTGGGCGGGACTCTCGTGCTTCCTATCGAGTCGAGACAGGTATGTCGGGGAACTTCTTGAGTTGCAGCATGGTTGTAAAGGACCCTTTGGAAGTTCCAGATGTTAGATGTGATTAGCCTTGAGACACCGCAGTGGAAATGGGCCTCATCTCGCCTGGAGGGGAGAACCTCTTGGATTTTCTCGAGTTGCGGCAGGTGCTCTCTACTTACGACGGGGACCTCAGGTACCCGCTCTGGTGGCCTCAGGAAAGGCCAGTCCCCATGCGAGTTGCTCGGGGGCCTCTCGGGATTCCTCTCCCGTCGATGCCGGGCCTAAGACCTTGTGTGGAGTCGGTGCCGGAAGCTGAGGATTCCTCTCCAGTGCTGACATGGATCTTGGGGTACTTCTGGAGTCTCCCCAGGGGAGTCAGTCCTCGTCTCGAGTGGGGGCATGCACGTGCGCTTTCCTCCCGAGCTGTAGCAGCAGTGTCACGCTGCCCTTCGCGTGGATCAAGGGATCTGTGGCTCCCCTCGAGGCTTTCCCTTTCCCACGAGGCTTTCCCACAGGGCTGTCCCACGTGCCACCGTGGTGTGAGTCGATCCTCGGCTTGAAAGTCGAAGGCAGTGCAGGGAAACAGGTTTCCCTGGAATGGACTGAGACATCTGGGGGACTCTGGGAATGGTGGCACGACCCTGGAGTTCCTCTCGCCTTTCCTGTGGAGAGCGCTCCTCTTGAGATGCGACGGGAACGCCGGGAATTCTTTCCCGAACACGCAGGGAAAGGATCCCTCCTCGAGCTAGGAGGCGGAAACGGGGCTCCTCTGGATGTGGGCGGGACTCTCGTGCTTCCTCTCGAGTGGAGACGGGTATGTCGGGAACTTCTTGATTTGCAGCAAGGGTGTGAAGGACCCTTTGGAAGTTCCAGAGGTTAGGTGTGATTAGCCTCGAGACGCCTCAGCAGAAATGGGCCTCATCTCCCTGGAGGGGAGAACCTCCTGGAGTTTCTCGAGTTGAGGCAGGTGCTCACGACTTACGACGGGAACCTCAGGCACCCGCTCTGGTGGACTCAGGAAAGGCCAGTCCCCATGCGCGTTGCTCAGGAGCCTCTCGGGATTCCCTCCCATCGATGCCGGGGCCTAAGACCTTGTGTGGATTCGGTGCCGGAACCTGAGGATTACTCTCCAGTGCTGACATGGATCTTGTGGTACTTCTGGATTCTCCCCAGGGGTCAGTCCTCGTCTCGTGTGGGTGCATGCACGTGCCATTTCCTCCCGAGGTGTAGCAACAGTGTCGCGCTTCCCTTCACGTGGATCAAGGGATCTGTGGCTTTCCATCGAGGCTTTCCCACGAGGCTTTCCCACGAGGATTTCCCACAGGGCTGTCCCATGTGCCACCGTGGTGTGAGTCGATCCTCGGCTTGAAAGTCGAGGCAGTGCAGGAAAAACAGGATTCCCTGGAATGGACTGAGACATCTGGGGGACTCTGTGAATGGTAGCACAACCCTGGAGTTCATCTCGCCTTTCCTGTGCAGAGCACTTCCTCTTGAGATGCAACGGAAACGCCGGAATTCTTGACCGACCAGGCAGGGAAAGGATCCTCCTCTGGAGCTATGAGGCTGAAATGGGGCTCCTCTGGATGTGGGTGGGACTCTCGAGCTTCCTCTCAAATGGAGATGGGTGTGTCGGGGAACTTCTTGAGTTGCAGCAAGGGTGTGAAGGACCCTTTGGAAGTTCCAGAAGTTAGGTGTGATTAGCCTCGAGACGCCTGATCGGAAATGGGCCTCATCTCGCCTGGAGGGGAGAACCTACTGGATTTTCTCGAGTTGCGGCAGGTGCTCTCGACTTAAGACGGGGACCTCAGGGACCCGCTCTGGTGGACTCAGGAAAATCCAGTCCCCATGCCCGTTGCTCAGGGACTTCTCGGGAACGTCTCCCATCGAGCCGGGGTCCTAAGACTTTTGTGGAGTCGGTGCCGGAACCTGAGGATTCCTCTCCAGTGCTGACATATATCTTGGGGTACTTCTGGAGTCTCCCGAGGGGAGTCAGTCCTCGTCAGGAGTGGGGGCATGCACGTGCCCTTTCCTCCCGAGCTGTAGCAGCAGTGTCACGCTGCCCTTCGCGTGGATCAAGGGATCTGTGGCTTTCCTCGAGGCTTTCCCACAGGTCTGTCCCACGTGCCACCGTGGTGTGAGTCGATCCTCGGCTTGAAATTCGAGACAGTGCAGGGAAAACAGTTTTCCCTGGAATGGACTGAGACATCTGGGGTACTCTGGGAATGGTGGCACGACACTGGAGTTCTCTCGCCTTTCCTGTGGAGAGCGCCTCCTCTTGAGATGCGACGGGAATGCCAGGAATACTTGACCGAACACGCAGGGAAAGGATCCCTCCTCTCGAGCTAGGAAGCGGAAACGGGGCTCCTCTGGATGGGGCGGGACTCTCGTGCATCCTCTCGAGTGGAGACGGGTATGTCGGGGAACTTCTTGAGTTGCAGCAAGGGTGTGAGAACCCCTTTGAAGTTCCAAGTTTAGTTG
>NW_017202219.1:0-6442 GCF_001704415.2 Capra hircus
ACCTTCCGCAACTAGAGAAAATCCATTAGGTTCTCCCCTCCAGGCGAGATGAGGCCCCATTTCCGCTGAGGCGTCTCGACGCTAATCACACCTATCTGGAACTTCCAAAGGTCCTTCACACCCTAGCTGCAACTCAAGAGGTTCCATGAGAGACCCGTCGCCACTCCATAGGAATCACCAGGGTACCACCCACATCCAGAGGAGCCCCAATTCCCCCTCCTGGCTCAAGATGAGGGATCCTTACCCTGATTGGCCGGGAAAATTCCTGTCGTACCTGTCGCATCTCAAGAGGAGGCACGCTCCACAAGAAAGGTGAGAGGAACTCCAGGGTCGTTCCACCATTCCAAGAGTCCCCCAGATGTCTCAGTCCTTTCCAGAGGAACTTGTTTACCCTGCACTGCCTCGACGTTCACGCGGAGGACCGACTCACACGATGGTGGCACGTGGGACAGCCCTGTGGAAAGCCTCGTGGGAAAGCCTCGTGGGAAAGCCTCGAGGGAAAACAAGAAACCCCTGATCAACCCAACGGAAAAAAATTGACTCTGCTCCTAATGCTCCGGAGAAAAGCGCACGTGCATGCCCCCATTGGAGACGAAGATGACTCCCCTGTGGAGACTCCAGTAGTACCCCAAGATCCATTTCAGCACTGGAGAGGAAACCTCAGGTTCGGGCACCGATTCCAAAAAGGTCTTAGGCCCGTCATCGACCGGAGAGGAATCCCGAGAGGCCCCTTAGCAACTCGCAAGTCGACTGGCATTACCTGAGCGGACCAGAGCGGGTTACATAAGTCCCGGTCGTAACTGGAGAGCACCTGCTGAAACTCGAGAAAACCCAGGAGGTTCTCCCCTGCAGTCGAGATGAGGCCCATTTCCGCTGAGGCGTCTCGAGTCTAATCACACCTAACCTCTGGAACTTCCAAAGGGTCCTTCACACCCTTGCTGCAACTCAAGAAGATCCCCGACATACCTCTCTCCACACGAGAGGAAGAACGAGAGTCCGCCCACATACAGAGGAGCCCCGTTTCCGCCTCCTAGCTCGAGAGGAGGGATCCTTTCCCTGCATGGTCGGAAAGAACTCCCGGCGTTCCTGTCTCATCTCAAGAGGAGGCGCTCTCCCACAGGAAAGGCGAGAGGAACTCCAGGGTCGTGCCACCATTCCCCCAGAGTCCCCCAGATGTCTCAGTCCATTCCAGGGAAACCTGTTTTCCCTGCACTGCCTCGACTTTCAAGCCGAGGATCGACTCACACCACGGTGGCACGTGGGACAGCCCTGTGGGAAAGCCTCGTGGAAAGCCTCCTGGGAAAGCCTCGAGGGAAAGCCACAGATCCCTTGATCCAAGCGAAGGGAAGCGTGACAGTTCTGCTACAGCTCGTGAGGAAAGCGAACGTGCATGCCCCCACTCGAGACGAGGACTGACTCCCCTGGGGAGACTCCAGAAGTACCGCAAGATGCATGTCAGCACTGGAGAGGAATCCTCAGGTTCCGGCACCGACTCCACACAAGGTCTTAGGCCCCGGCGTCGAAGGGAGAGGAATCCCGAGAGGCCCCGAGCAACTCGCATGGGCACTGGCCTTTCCTGAGGCCACCAGAGCGGGTCCCTGAGGTCCCCGTCGTAAGTCAGAGCACCTGCCGCAACTCGAGAAAATCCAGGAGGTTCTCCCCTCCAGGCGAGATGAGGCCCATTTCCACTCAGGCGTCTCGAGGCTAATCACACCTAACCCCTGGAACTTCCAAAGGGTCCTTCACACCCTTGCTACAACTCAAGATGTTCCCCAACATATCTGACTCCACTCGAGAGGAAGCACGAGAGTCCCGCCCACATCCAGAGGAGCCCCGTTTCCGCCTCGTACCTCGCGGTCAGGTATCTTTTCCCTGTATGTTCGGAAAGAATTCCCGGTGTTCCCGTCGCATCTCATGAGGAGGCGCTCTCCACAGGAAAGGCGAGAGGAACTCCAGGGTCGTTCCACCATTCCAAGAGTCCCCCAGATGTCTCAGTCCTTTCCAGAGGAACTTGTTTACCCTGCACTGCCTCGACGTTCACGCGGAGGACCGACTCACACGATGGTGGCACGTGGGACAGCCCTGTGGGAAAGCCTCGTGGAAAGCCTCGTGGGAAAGCCTCGAGGGAAAACAAGAAACCCTTGATCAACCCAACGGGAAAATTG
Organism: Capra hircus; assembly: GCF_001704415.2. NCBI lineage: Eukaryota > Metazoa > Chordata > Mammalia > Artiodactyla > Bovidae > Capra > Capra hircus. Next base: position 2,166 of record NW_017202219.1, read on the forward strand.
ACTCTGCTCCTAATGCTCGGGAGAAAAGCGCACGTGCATGCCCCATTGGAGACGAAGATGACTCCCCTGTGGAGACTCCAGTAGTACCCCAAGATCCATTTCAGCACTGGAGAGGAAACCTCAGGTTCGGGCACCGATTCCAAAAAAGGTCTTAGGCCCCGTCATCGACCGGAGAGGAATCCCGAGAGGCCCCTTAGCAACTCGCAAGTCGACTGGCATTACCTGAGCGGACCAGAGCGGGTTACATAAGTCCCGATCGTAACTGGAGAGCACCTGCTGAAACTCAAGAAAAAACCCAGGAGGTTCTCCCCTGCAGTCGAGATGAGGCCCATTTCCGCTGAGGCGTCTCGAGTCTAATCACACCTAACCTCTGAAACTTCCAAAGGGTCCTTCACACCCTTGCTGCAACTCAAGAAGATCCCGACATACCTCTCTCCACTCGAGAGGAAGAACGAGAGTCCCGCCCACATCCAGAGGAGCCCCGTTTCCGCCTCCTAGCTCGAGAGGAGGGATCCTTTCCCTGCATGGTCGGGAAAGAACTCCCGGCGTTCCTGTCTCATCTCAAGAGGAGGCGCTCTCCACAGGAAAGGCGAGAGGAACTCCAGGGTCGTGCCACCATTCCCAGAGTCCCCCAGATGTCTCAGTCCATTCCAGGGAAACCTGTTTTCCCTGCACTGCCTCGACTTTCAAGCCGAGGATCGACTCACACCACGGTGGCACGTGGGACAGCCCTGTGGGAAAGCCTCGTGGGAAAGCCTCCTGGGAAAGCCTCGAGGGAAAGCCACAGATCCCTTGATCCAAGCGAAGGGAAGCGTGACAGTTCTGCTACAGCTCGGGAGGAAAGCGAACGTGCATGCCCCCACTCGAGACGAGGACTGACTCCCCTGGGGAGACTCCAGAAGTACCCAAGATGCATGTCAGCACTGGAGAGGAATCCTCAGGTTCCGGCACCGACTCCACACAAGGTCTTAGGCCCCGGCGTCGAAGGGAGAGGAATCCCGAGAGGCCCCCGAGCAACTCGCATGGGGACTGGCCTTTCCTGAGACCACCAGAGCGGGTCCCTGAGGTCCCCGTCGTAAGTCAAGAGCACCTGCCGCAACTCGAGAAAATCCAGGAGGTTTCTCCCTCCAGGCGAGATGAGGCCCATTTCCACTCAGGTGTCTCGAGGCTAATCACACCTAACCCTGGAACTTCCAAAGGGTCCTTCACACCCTTGCTACAACTCAAGAAGTTCCCCAACATATCTGACTCCACTCGAGAGGAAGCACGAGAGTCCCGCCCACATCCAGAGGAGCCCCGTTTCCGCCTCGTACCTCGCGGTCAGGTATCTTTTCCTGTATGTTCCGGAAAGAATTCCCGGTGTTCCCGTCGCATCTCATGAGAGGCGCTCTCCACAGGAAAGGCGAGAGAAACTCCAGTGTTGTGCCATCATTCCAAGAGTCCCCCAGATATCTCAGTGTGCCGGGGTCCTGCCCCGCTGGATCCAGGGAATTCGACGGATGGACGGCGTTGACGTGGAAAGTCTTGTGTATTTATTAATGTAAGATGAGATTAAGAAATTATAGGGTAGTAAGAAGATTAACTGGAGGAAAAAGGCTGAATAGCTAGGTTTACGCGGAAGGCCAATAAAATTCCCGACAAGGAATTTTCTGGCGGATTCTGGGAATGGTGGCACGACCCTCGAGTTCCTCTTGCCTTTCCTGTGGAGAGCGCCTCCTCTTGAGATGCGCCGGGAACGCCGGGAATTCTTTCACGACCACGCAGGGAAACGATCCCTCCTCTGGATCTATCAGGCGGAAACGGGGCTCCTCTGGATGTGGGCGGGACTCTCGTGCTTTCTCTCGAGTGGAGACGGGTATGTCGGGGAACTTCTTGAGTTGCAGCAAGGGTGTGAAGGACCCTTGGAAGTTCCAGATGTTAGATGTGATTAGCCTCTAGACGCCTCAGCGGAAATGGGCCTCATCTCGCCTGGTGGGGAGAACCTCCTGGATTTTCTCGAGTTGCGGCAGGTGCTCTCGACTTACGACGGGACCATAGGGACCGCTCTGGTGGCCTCAGGAAAGCCAGTCCCATGCGAGTTGCTCGGGGGCCTCTCGGGATTCCTCTCCCATTGATGCCGGGGCCTAAGACCTTGTGAGGAGTCGGTGCCGGAACTGAGGATTCCTCTCCAGTGCTGACATGGATCTTGGGGTACTTCTGGATTCTCCCAGGGGAGTCAGTCCTCGTCTCGAGTGGGGCATGCACGTGCGCTTTCCTCCCAAGCTGTAGCAGCAGTGTCAAGCTTCCCTTCGAGTGGATCAAGGGATCTGTGGCTTTCCCTCGAGGCTTTCCCACTAGGCTTTCCCACGAGCTTTCCCACAGGGCTGTCCCACGTGCCACCGTGGTGTGAGTCGATCCTCGCTTGAAAGTCGAGGCAGTGCAGGGAAAACAGGTTTCCCTGGAATGGACTGAGACATCTGGGGGACTCTGGGAATGGTGGCACGACCCTGGAGTTCCTCTCGCCTTCCTGTGGAGAGCGCCCCTCTTTAGATGCGACGGAACGCGGGAATTCTTTCCCGACCACGCAGGGAAAGGATCCCTCCTCTCGAGCTAGGAGCGGAAACGGGGCTCCTCTGGATGTGGGCGGGACTCTCGTGCTTCCTCTCGAGTGGAGACGGGTATGTCGGGGAACTTCTTGAGTTGCAGCAAGGGTGTGAAGGACCCTTTGGAAGTTCCAGAGTTAGGTGTGATTAGCCTCGAGACGCCTCAGCGGAAATGGGCCTCATCTCGCCTGGAGGGGAGAACCTCCTGGATTTTCTCGAGTTGCGGCAGGTGCTCTCGACTTACGACGGGGACCTCAGGACCCGCTCTGGTGGCCTCAGGAAAGGCCAGTCCCATGCGAGTTGCTCGGGGCCTCTCGGGATTCCTCTCCCTCGATGCCGGGGCCTAAGACCTTGTGTGGAGTCGGTGCCGGAACCTGAGGATTCCTCTCCAGTGCTGACATGGATCTTGGGTACTTCTGGAGTCTCCCCAGGGGAGTCAGTCCTCGTCTCGAGTGGGCATGCACGTGCGCTTTCCTCCCGAGCTGTAGCAGCAGTGTCACGCTTCCCTTCGCGTGGATCAAGGGATCTGTGGCTTTCCCTCTTTCCCACGAGGCTTTCCCACAGGCTTTCCCACAGGGCTGTCCCACGTGCCACCGTGGTGTGAGTCGATCCTCGGCTTGAAAGTCGAGGCAGTGCAGGGAAAAGGTTTCCCTGGAATGGACTGAGACATCTGGGGACTCTGGGAATGGTGGCACGACCCTGGAGTTCCTCTCGCCTTTCCTGTGGAGAGCGCCTCCTCTTGAGATGCGACGGAACGCGGGGAATTCTTTCCCGACCACGCAGGAAAGGATCCCTCCTCTCGAGCTAGGAGGCGGAAACGGGCTCCTCTGGATGTGGGCGGGACTCTCGTGCTTCCTCTCGAGTGGAGACGGGTATGTCGGGGAACTTCTTGAGTTGCAGCAAGGGTGTGAAGGACCCTTTGGAAGTTCCAGAGTTAGGTGTGATTAGCCTCGAGACGCCTCAGCGGAAATGGGCCTCATCTCGCCTGGAGGGGAGAACCTCCTGGATTTTCTCGAGTTGCGGCAGGTGCTCTCGACTTACGACGGGGACCTCAGGGACCGCTCTGGTGGCCTCAGGAAAGGCCAGTCCCCATGCGAGTTGCTCGGGGCCTCTCGGATTCCTCTCCCGTCGATGCCGGGGCTAAGACCTTGTGTGGAGTCGGTGCCGGAACTGAGGATTCCTCTCCAGTGCTGACATGGATCTTGGGGTACTTCTGGAGTCTCCCAGGGGAGTCAGTCCTCGTCTCGAGTGGGGGCATGCACGTGCGCTTTCCTCCCGAGCTGTAGCAGCAGTGTCACGCTTCCTTCGCGTGGATCAAGGGATCTGTGGCTTTCCCTCGAGGCTTTCCCACCTTTCCCACGAGGCTTTCCCACAGGGCTGTCCCACGTGCCACCGTGGTGTGAGTCGATCCTCGGCTTGAAAGTCGAGGCAGTGCAGGGAAAACAGGTTTCCCTGGAATGGACTGAGACATCTGGGGGACTCTGGGAATGTGGCACGACCTGGAGTTCCTCTCGCCTTTCCTGTGGAGAGCGCCTCTTCTTGAGATGCGACGGGAACGCCGGGAATTCTTTCCGACCACGCAGGGAAAGGATCCCTCCTCTCGAGCTAGGAGGCGGAAACGGCTCCTCTGGATGTGGGCGGACTCTCGTGCTTCCTCTCGAGTGGAGACGGGTATGTCGGGGAACTTCTTGAGTT
>NW_017202220.1:0-6441 GCF_001704415.2 Capra hircus
CGCCCAGGAAACGCCCTAGGTCCCTTTGAATTGGCCACCAACGCCCCCTTTCCCAGCCTGCCTTGCTCTGGATTTCCCGCCTTTCACATTCCACAGGTTCCCTGGGGCCTCGACTGTCCCCCGCTGGCTCTCCGAGGCATTCCGGGACACCAGACGCTCTCTCCCAGCGCCTCCACCTAGATCCCTCGCTGTCCTCGCCTCCGTTTCCCCATGCCCCCCTCCCCAACTCCGTGGGCTCTTGGCATCCTTTCCCTACAGCAGTCCCAGAGTGCCACCGCCGAGGGCTTTTGAGTTGCCTGGAGCCCAAGGCTCCGGCCGGAGACCAGAGGGGCCAGCGTCTGGACTGGCAGCTAATGCCATTTGGGGCTTTTCTCACGTGGAGCCTGAGGCCCGCACCTCCGCGGGAAACCCCCCAGCGCGAGTGCCCTGGAGATACCCACCCAAGGGGACAGTGTATCCCCTACTGTGGGGAAGGAGGTTCCTGTTTTCCCTGCACTGGTTCGACTTTCACGCCGAGGATCGACTCACACCATGGTGGCAAGTGGAATAGCCCTGTGGGAAAGCCTCATGGGAAAGACTCCAGGGAAAGCCACAGATTCCTTGATACACGAGAACGGAAGCGTGACACTGCTGCTACCGCTCGGGAGGAAAGCGCAAGTGCATGACCCCACTCGAGCCGAGGACTGACGCAAGCTTGGGAGACTCCAGAAGTACGCCAAGATCCATGTCAGCACTGGAGAGGAATCCTCAGGTTCCATTCCCGACTCCACACAAGGTCTTAGGCCCGGCATCGACCGGAGAGGAATCCTGAGAGGCCCCTAGCACCTCGCATGGGGACTGGCCTTTCCTGAGGTCACCAGAGCGGGTCCCTGAGGTCTCCGTCGTAACTCGAGAGCACCTGCCGCAACTCGAGAAAATCCAGGAGGTTCTCCCCTCCAGGCGAGATGAGGCCCATTTCCGCTGAGGCGTCTCGAGGCTAATCACACCTAAACTCTGGAACTTCCAAAGGGTCCTTCAACCCTTGCTGCAAGTCAAGAAGTTCTCCGACATACCCATATCCACTCGAGAGGAAAGACGAGGGTCCGCCCATAACCAGCGGAGCCCCGTTTTCGCCTCGTAGCTCGAGAAGAGGGATCCTTTCCCTTCGTCGTCGGGAAAGAATTCCCGGCCTTCCCGTCGCATCTCAAGAGGAGGCGCTCTCAACAGGAAAGACGAGAGGAACTCCAGGGCCTTGCCAGCATTCCAAGAGTCCCTAGATGTCTAAGTCCATTCCAGAAGAAACTGTTTTCCCTGCACTGCCTCGACGTTCACGCCGAGGATCGACTCACACCACCGTGGCACGTGGGACAGCCCTGATGGAAAGCCTCGTGGGAATCCTCAATGGAAAGCGACAGATCCCTTGATCCACACGTCGGCAGGCGTGACACTGCTGCTGCAGGTCGTGAGGAAATGGCAGGTGCATGCCCCCACACGAGATGAGGACTGACTCCCCTGGTGAGACTCCAGAAGTACGGAAAGATTCATGTCAGCACTGGAGAGGCATTCTCAGGGTCTGACCCCGACTCCACACAAGGTCTTAGGCACTGGCATCGATGGGAGAGGAATCCCTAGAGGCGCCCTGGTAACTCGCATGGGGACTGGCCTTTCCTGAGGCCACCAGAGCGGGTCCCTGAGGACCCGTCGTAACTAGAGAGCACCTGCCACAACTGGGGGAAAATCCAGGAGGTTCTCCCCTCCAGGCGGATTGAGGCCCATTTCCTCTGAGGTGTCTGGAGGCTCATCACACCTAACCTCTGGAAATTCAAAAGGGTCCTTGCTGCAACTCAAGAAGTTCCCCGACATACCCGTCTCCACACAAGAGGAAGCACGAGGGTCTCGCCCACATTCAGAGGAACCCCGTTTCTGAGATGAAGGATCCTATCCTGCTTAGTCAGGAAAGATTTTTCGGTTCCCGTGGCATCTCAAGAGCAAGGGCTCTCAATAGGAAAGGCGAGAGGAACTCCAGGGTCGTGCCACCATTCCAAGAGTCCCCAAGATGTCTCAGTCCATTTCAGAGGAACCCGTTTTCCCAGCACTGCCTCAACTTTCACGCCGAGGATCCACTCACACCATGGTGGCATGTGGGACAGCCTTGTGAGAAAGCCTCGAGGGAAAGCCACAGATCCCTTGATCCCCGCGACAGGAAGCGTGACACATCTGCTACACTGTCCCTGAGGTCACGGTCGTATGTCGAGAGTACCTGCCGCAACTGGAGAAAATCAAGGAGGTTCTCTGCTCCAGTCGAGATGAGGCCCATTTTCTCTGCGGCGTCTCGAGAGTAATCACACCTAAACTCTGGAACTTCCAAAGTGCCCTAAACACCCTTGCTTAAACTCAAGAAGTTCCCGACATACCCGTCTCCACTCCAGAGAAGCACGAGGGTCCGGCCACCGCCAGAGGAGCTCCGTTTCCGCCTCCAAGCTCGAGATGAGGGATCCTTCCCTGCTTCCTCGGGAAAGAATTCCCGACGTTTCCGACGCATCTCAAGAGGAGGCGCGCTGCACAGGAAAGGCGAGAGGAACTCATGGGTCGTGCCACCATTTCCAGAGACAACCAGATGTCTCCGTCCATTCCAGGGAATCCTGTTTTCCCTGCACTGCTCGACTTTCAAACCGAGGATCGACTGACACAACGGTGGCACGTGGGACAGCCCTGTGGGAAAGCCTCGTGGGAAAGACTCGAGGGAAAGTCACAGATCCCTTGGTCCACGCAAGCAGAAGCGTGACTGCTGCTACAGCATGGGAGGAAAGGGCACGCTCATGCCCCCACTCGAGACGAGGCCTGAATCCCCTGGGGAGACTCCAGAAATACCCCAAGATGCATGTCAGCCCTGGAGAGGAATCCTCAGGTTCCGGCCCCGACTCCACACAAGGTCTTAGGCCCTGGCATCGAATGGAGAGGAATAGCGAAAGGACCTCTAGCAACTCGCATGGGGACTGGCCATTCCTGAGGTCACCAGAGCGGGTCCATGAGGTCCCCATCGTAAGTCGAGAGCACCTGCCGCAACTCGGTAAAATCCAGGAGGTTCTCCCCTCCAGGAGAGATGAGGCCCATTTCCGCTGAGGCGTCTCGAGGCTAATCACACCTAACCTCTGGAACTAACAAAGGGTCCTTCACACACTTGCTGCAACTCAAGAAGTTCCCCGACATACCCGTCGCCACTCGAGAGGAAGCACGTGAGTCCCGCCCTCATCCAGAGGAGCCCAGTTTCCGCCTCCTAGCGCGAGAGGAGGGATCCTTTCCCTGCGTGGTCGGGAAAGAATTCCCGGCGTTCCCGTCGCATCTCAAGAGGAGGCGCTCTCCACAGGAAAGGCGAGAGGAACTCCAGGGACGTGCCACCATTCCAGAGACGCCCAGATGTCTCAATCCATTCCAGGGAAACATGTTTTCCCTGCACTGCCTCGACTTTCAAGCCGAGGATCGATTCACACCAGGTGGCACACAGTGGGACAGCCCTGTGGGAAAGCCTCGTGGGAAAGCCTCGAGGGAAAGCCACAGATCCCTTGATCCACGCGAAGGGAAGCGTGACACTGCAGCTACAGCTCGAGAGGAAAGCGCACGTCCATGCACCCACTCGAGTTGAGGACTGACTCCCCTGGGGAGACTCCAGAAGTACCCCAAATCCATGTCAGCACTGGAGAGGAATCCTCAGGTTCCGGCACGACTCCACACAAGGTCTTAGGCCCCGGTATCGACGGGAGAGGAATCCGAGATGACCCCGAGCAACTCGCTGGGGACTGGCCTTTCCTGAGGCCACCAGAGCGAGTCCCTGAGGTCCCCGTCGTAAGTCGAGAGCACCTGCCGCAACTCGAGAAAATCCAGGAGGTTCTCCCCTCCAGGCGAGATGAGGCCCATTTCCGCTGAGGCGTCTCGAGGCTAATCACACCTAACCTCTGGAACTTCCAAAGGGTCCTTCACACCCTTGCTGCAACTCAAGAAGTTCCCCGACATACTCGTCTCCACTCGAGAGGAAGCACGAGAGTCCCTCCCTCATCCAGAGGAGCGCCGTTTCCGCCTCCTAGCTCGAGAGGAGGGATCTTTCCCTGCGTGGTCGGCAAAGTATTCCCGGCGTTCCCGTCGCATCTCAAGAGGAGGCGCTCTCCACAGGAAAGGCGAGAGGAACGCCAGGGTCGTGCCACCATTCCCAGAGTCCCCCAGATGTCTCAGTCCATTCCAGGGAAACCTGTTTTCCCTGCACTGCCTCGACTTTCAAGCCGAGGATCGACTCACACCACGGTGGCACGTGGGACAACCCTGTGGGAAGCCTCGTGGGAAAGCCACAGATCACTTGATCCACACGAAGGGGAGCATGACACTGCTGCTACAGCTCGGGAGGAAAGCGCACGTGCATGCCCCACTCGCGACGAAGACTGACTCCCCTGGGAGACTCTAGAAGTACCCCAAGATCCATGTCAGCACTGGAGAGGAATCCTCAGGTTCCAGCACCGACTCCACACAAGGTCTTATGCCGGTGTCCAGCCCCGGTGGATCCAGGGAATTCGAAGGGTGGACGGCGTTGGCGTGGAAAGACTTGTTTATTTATTAATGCAAGATTAGATTAGCAAACTATAGTGTAGTAAGAAGATTAAGTGGAGGAAGAGGGCTGAATAGCTTGGTTTACGCGGAAGGCCAATAAAATTCCAGACAAGGAATTTGCACCACCTACGTTGGGCCACCGGCGCCCGCTTGAATATCTAAGGGTGCCTCGCCTTAAGCTCCCTTTCGTGCGGGTCTTAACAGCCAGGGCAAGTAAGTAGACCTGGCGAGCCTCCGCACTCCAGGTGGAGATTCAGCCTGAAGTTAAAGTAAAGAGCAGAGAGAAGGAAAGGTAGAGAAGAAAGAGAGAGAAAGACACGGGGGGAGCCAGAGTCCCAAGAAACCAGACTGAGAGACTAAGTTCGAGAAGCTGGTCCGAGAAACTGGCCCCCGGCCCCTGGCCTCCTCCTTTTTTGTTCAGAAGCCTTTTATACTTTTGATAAAACATGGAGATCAATGGATAACACAAAATTATATAGCGTTCACAACCCAGATTCTTTCTGTATATCATTTTGCATACAAAAGGTCTCAGGTGATTTACATTATCTTCTGGCCAAGGGGCTTGTTAACACTTTTGGCTTTTCTTCCTTAATGAATGTTAATTTTGTTTCCCCTGAAGTGTTTTTCTTTAATCTGCATCTCCTTAAAGCATTAAAGTTACATCTCTATAGAACAAAAGTGCAGTGGGTTGGTCTACTACTTGTTTTTCTATATACCAACTATATCTAAAATAAAGGATATGAAATTTGGCAGCAAGCATTGACCCAAAAAATGAAACTTTTAATCAGTCCTATTCTAAAGATTTTGACTCCTCGAAAGCTCTTGCATTCCTAGGATGTTTCAAGCTTCATGTGCCGCAGGCGGTCAGGAGGCCTCAAACAATCACAAGCGCAACTGTACGAGTCCTACAGGCAGGCTAGAAAGCCATCAGAGGGTTTTTGGATTGAAACACTCTTTTCAAATGCAGAGGACTAACGCGCTGAATTGACTTTTTCCAGAAAAGGTCAGAAGAGTGAAAAGCAGAGCACAAAAACCGGCAGATTTTTGTTGGGTACATGCTTAAAAATTTCCAGAGGGGTCCCTGAAGTCTGAGCATGCCTTGCGTATGTCAGCTTCCTTCCTCATAACCTTGTCAAGGGCGGGCTTCCTCACACTGGCTCCCGGCAGTCTTAGGCCCGGCATCGACGGGAGAGGAATCCGAGAGGCCCCGAGCAACTCGCATGCGACTGGCCTTTCCTGAGGCCACCAGAGCGGGTCCCTGAGGTCCCCGTCGTAAGTCGGGAGCACCTGCCCCCAAGTCGAGAAAATCCAGGAGGTTCTCCCCTCCAGCGAGATGAGGCCCATTTCCGCTAAGGCATCTCGAGGCTAATCACACCTAACCTCTGGAACTTACAAAGGGTCTTTCACACCCTTGCTGCAACTCAAGAAGTTCCCCGACATACCCGTCTCCACTCGAGAGGAATCACGAGAGTCCCGCCCTCATCCAGAGGAGACCCGTTTCCGCCTCCCTAGCTAGAGAGGAGGGATCCTTCCCCTCCGTGTTCGGGAAAGAATTCCCGGTGTTTCCGTCGCATCTCAAGAGGAGGCGCTCTCCACAGGAAAGGCGAGAGGAACTCCAGGGTCGTGCCACCATTCCCAGAGTCCCCCAGATATCTCAGTCCATTCCGGGAAACCTGTTTTCCCAGAACTGCCTCGACTTGCAAGCGAGGATCGACTCACACCACGGTGGCACGTGGGACAGCCCCTTGTGGGAAAGCCGCTGGGCAAGCCTCGAGGGAAAGCCACAGATCCCTTGATCCAAGCGAAGGGAAGCGTGACACTGCTGCTACAGCTCGGAGGAAAGCTCACGTGCATGCCCCAATTCGA
>NW_017202221.1:0-19052 GCF_001704415.2 Capra hircus
TTTGGTCATAACTTTTGCTCCAAAGGAGTATGCATCTTTATAATTTATTCATCGGCTGCAGCTCACATCTGCCAGTGATTTTGGAGCCCCCAAAATATAAAGTCTAACACTGTTTCCACTGTTTCCAGTCTATTTCCCATGAAGTGATGGGCCAGACGCCATGATCTTCGTTTTCTGAATGTTGAGCTTTAAGCAACTTTTTCACTCTACTCTTTCACTTTCATCAGGATGCTTTTTAGCTCCTCTTCACTTTCTGCCATAAGGGTGGTGTCATCTGCATATCTGAGGTGATTGATATTTCTCCCGGCAATCTTGATTCCAGTTTGTGTTTTCTTCCAGTCCAGCATTTCTCATGATGTACTCTACATAGAAGTTAAATAAGCAGGGTGACAATATACAGCCTTGATGTACTCCTTTTCCTATTTGGAACCAGTCTGTTGTTCCATGTCCAGTTCTAACTGTTGCTTCCTGACCTGCATACAGATTTCTCAAGAGCCAGTCAGGTGGTCTGGAATTCCCATCTCTTTCAGGATTTTCCACAGTTTATTGTGATCCACACAGTCAATGCCTTTGGCATAGTCCATAAAGCAGAATTAGACATTTTTCTGGAACTCTCTTGCTTTTTCCATGATCCAGGAATCATAATGGGGCAAGACTACATCATGTGTCTTCAGATGTGATGCACTGAAAAGAAGGTGATGATATTTCTTTAGTGATCCTGCAAAAATGCATAACTGGAATCAAATCATGAATAAATATCACACAAACCCCGATATGAGGAACATTCTAATTACTGGCACATGTGCTTCCAAAAAGGGCTTGTGGTGCAGATGGTAAAGAAAGCACCTGGGTTCAACCCCTGGGTTGGAAAGATCCCCTGGAGAAGGGAGTGGAAACCCACCTCCGGATTCTTACCTGGAGAATCCCATGGACAGAGGGGCCTGGTGGGCTGTGGTCCACAGGGTCATGAAGAATCAGATGCACCTGAGTGGCTAAGCAAGCACATGCTGCAGAACAGGAGAGGTCATGAGAGACTGGAAAGGACTGAGGCATTGTTTCAGAGGCATTTAAAGCTGGAGGCACTGCTAAAGGGATCCCGGGAACAGGACCCATTAATGGGCTGACCCTAGGTTAGAACCTGGGCCGGAGGGAAGAGATAGAGATGAGAGTACTTGCTGCTGCTGCTGCTGCTGCTGCTGCTGCTGCTAAGTCGCTCCAGTCGTGTCCGACTCTGTGCGACCTCATAGACAGAATCCCACAAGGCTCCTCTGTCCCTGGGATTCTCCAGGCAAGAACACTGGAGTGGGTTGCCACTTCCTTCTCCAATGCATGAAAGTGAAAAGTGAAAGTGAAGTTGCTCAGTCGTGTCCGACTCTTAGCGACCCCATGGACTGTAGTCTACCAGGCTCCTCCATCCATGGGATTTTCCATCAGGGAGTACTGGAGTGGGGGTGCCATTGCATTCTCCAGAGAGTATTTTGAAAAATTGACCAAAATCCTAATACAGATGAATGGATTAGATAAATGCTTATGTCCAATGTCAAATTCTAATTTTGGTCATTGCACTATAGTCACGAAATACTAAACAGGGTTTTAATAACTTTAGTTTTTGTCAAAAGTTCTTAGAGTTACCAATAATCTCTCAACTGTATCCATTTCATGCCATTTATATTCAAGCAATGGTTCTTGCTATTTAGATCTTTCCTTATATTCTAGGTGGGAGTCTTTTCATAGTAAGAAAAATAGCATATAAAATCATAATAATACTGTGCTGCTGCTGCTGATGCTGCTGCTAAGTCGCTCCAGTCGTGTCCGACTCTGTGCGACCCCATAGACGGCAGCCCACCAGGCTCCTCTGTCCCTGGGATTCTCCAGGCAAGAACACTGGAGTGGGTTGCCATTTCCTCCTCCAATGCATGAAAGTGAAAAGTGAAAGTGACGTCGCTCAGTCGTGTCCAACTCTTCGTGACCCCATGGACTACAGCCCACCAGGCTCCTCCGTCCATGGGATTTTCCAGGCAAGAGTGTTGGAGTGAGACGCCACTGCCTTCTCTATGGAGGTCTAAATCAGCTTTGAGCCTCTCAGTGTCTGAAAGGTTCCTCCAAAGACATATCACAGAGTCTGGAACATGTATTACTGCCTGGAACGCACAGGCAAGCTTCTCCAGTCAAATTTGTCTTCAAATTCTCCCTTCAGCCTTCTTTCCTACCATTATAATGTCTGAACTGGTTCTGTGGTTGAATAGCTTCTGGCTCCCAGGTTCCCTCTGGCTTCTTTGAAAAGCTGTTTCTAAATTCCCACAGCTAGTGGCTTAAAACAAACCAACATGGCTGCCTTTATACTGCTGTGGATCAGAATTATGGAATCCAGGTGTCAGCACGCAGCCCTTGCTGTTCCCCGGCTTGTAGCAGCATCACGCTGGTCTCTGCCTCCATCCTCTGTGACTTTCTCTATGTGTGTCTCTGTCTTGTCTCCTCTGCATCAGTCTCTGCATTTAGGGTCAGCACTAACCCAGCACGCTCTCATCTCCATCCTAACTCATATCTGCTAAGACCCTGTTTCCAAAGAAAGGCACATTCTGATTTGGTTCCAGTTTGACATGAAATTTTTAGGGACACTGTTCAACCCATGGGTTTCCCTGGTGGCTCTGCAGGGAAGAATCCACCTGCCGATGCAGGAGATATCTGCAGGTTCAGTCCCCAAGTCGGCAAGATCCCCTGGAGAAGGAAATGGCTATCCACTCTAGTATTCTTGCCTGGAGAATCCCATGGACACAGAGCCTGACAGGTTATAGTCTATGGGATTGCCAAAGAGACAGACACGACTTAGCATCTAAACAACACCAAATTCAGCTGGTATACCAATACCAACAGCTGGTACTGGTGCCTCAGTTCCCATGCAGTTTATGTATAGCTTGAAAACCTCAGCTTGGCCTTGTCTCTTCCTAATTCTAGGTTTTATCTTTGCATACGACACTCTCCTTCCACCCACCTTCCAGAGTTCCCTGCAGCTCTCTTTCGCTTTCCTTTGTCTTTATTCTGCAATCCCACTGAGACTGTATGCCCCTCCCCAAAGCACCCCTGGCTCCCCGAATCCAGGCCTATTAAGCATGTGTCCCACAAGTGAATTCCACACCGGAAGCTGAACAATGGGATGTGCGCCAGGCTCTGTTTGTCAGGACATCTGTCTGGGTTGCGGCTGTGCCCTCATAGACACGGGCTGCCCACTGCCTGGTTCTCTGGTCCACGTGGGGGACCATGGCTTGTCGAGTATCTCAGCACCGCTGAACTGTTTCCTGGCAAACCTCATTCTAGTTATTTTGGCTCTATGATAAAGGAAAGTTAATTACTTGCATACGTGATCTACTGAGAAAGTCCAGACTGTATATTTTGAGTCTTGACCATTTAGGACTACATACCCAGAGGAACCAAATCAATGATCGCCTTCACTTTCAAGTTGTGTAGAAACCCTGGCTACCTTTTCGACTCTTCAGTTCAGTTCAGTCGTGTCCAACTCTTTGCGACTCCATGGACTGCAGCACGCCAGGCTTCCCTGTCCATCACCAATTGCCAGAGTCTGCTCAAACTCATGTCCACTGAGTCAGTGATGCCATCCAACCGTCTCATCCTATGTCATCCCCTTCTCCGCCTGCCTTCAATCTTTTCCAGCATCAGGGTCCTTTCCAACGAGTCAGCTCTTTGCATCAGGTGGCCAAAGTACTGGAGTTTCAGCTTCAGCATCAGTCCTTCCAATGAATATTCAGGACTGATTTCCTTTAGGATGGACTGGTTGGATCTCTTTGCCGTCCAAGGGACTCTCAAGAGTCTTCTCCAACACCACAGTTCAAAAGCATCAATTCTTCAGTGCTCGGCTTTCTTTATAGTCCAACTCTCACATCCATACATGACCACTGGAAAAACCATAGCTTTGACTAGAAGGACCTTTGTTGAGCCATTAACAAGACCCAGATTCCCCCCGAGTCAGTCTCTTTCACCAGAAAGCTTCCATAAGCCTCTTATCCTTATCCCTCAGAGGGCAGACAGAATGAAAACCACAATTGCAGAAAACTAATCAAACTGATCACACGGATCACAGCCTCGTCCAACTCAGTGAAACCAGGAGCCACCATGTAGGGCCACCCAAGATGGTCAGGTCATAGTGGAGAGTTCTGAAAAACATGGTCCCCTGGAGAAGGCAATGGCAAACCACTTCAGCATTCTTGCCTTGAGAACCCCACGAACAGTATGAAAAAGCCTTTGCCAGTTCACCTATGCAAAGGCCAGGCTCTATAAAAACGATAGCGACGGTCATAATAACTCTGGAATATTCCCTGGAGGAGGAAATGTCTACTCACTCCAGTATGCTTGCCTGAAAAATCCCATGGACAGAGGAGTCTGGCTGGCTACAGTCCATAGCATCACAAAGAGTTGGACACAGCTGAAGTGACTTAGCACACACATATGCCTGATCCAGGCTTGGTCTCAAGAGAACTCTGCAACATGAGGTAGGGACTGGGCCATGCTTGGGTACAGAGGAGAAAATGATCTCTTGGCTTCGTGCGGGGGACTGCCCGTGAAGGGTTAAGTCTTGGGAGCTGCTCGGCGTTATGCAGAGCCTTAGGCACGTCCCTAAGCTCCCTGTCCCGCCCCTCTGAAGAATTTACTACCCTTAAGGCTCCGGGACGTCTCGGTCTTGCAACATTTCATAGAAGATAGATTAGCTTATTGATAGAAGATAGATTATCTATTTGTGATCTGCACACAATGGTAAGGGTCTTGTGATTGTATCTGGAGATTAATATACAATCTTGTGAATGTCAGAAGTCACGTACTTTATCCTATATATACTGCAGCACAATAAAGGAAGGCATCAGCCATTTTGGTCTGATCCTCTCAACCCCATCTTTTGTCTCTCTCTTATTTTTCTTAGCGGGGACGCTCCGTTCTCTCCCTGTGCAGGTGCGACTCCTTGCTTGTGCTGGCCGCGGCAAGTGGCGCCCAACGTGGGGCTCGATTTCGACAGTTTTCCTCGCCACTACTCTTATTAGCTAAAAAGAGTGAGTATATACGTATACAAGTGAATTTAAATTGAGGAGGAGTAGTAAGGTATATAGTTGAGAGTATAAATATGAGACAGACGCATAGTCGTCAATTGTTTGTACATATGTTATCTGTGATGTTAAAACATCGGGGAATTACTGTTTCCAAACCTAAATTAATCAATTTTCTTTCATTTATTGAGGAAGTTTGCCCTTGGTTCCCCAGAGAAGGCACAGTAAATTTAGAAACATGGAAAAAGGTAGGGGAACAAATTAGGGCTCATTATACTCTACATGGCCCTGAAAAAGTCCCTGTTGAAACTTTATCCTTTTGGACACTAATTCGTGATTGTCTGGACTTTGATAATGATGAATTAAAACGTTTAGAAAATTTACTGAAACAGGAAGAAAATCCTCTACATGTTCCTGATCCGGAACCCAGGTATGCTGTTCCCAAGGGAGTTGAAGGCGACCCTCCGTTTTCTAAATTATCGCGTCCTTCAGATAATGATGATTCACTTTCATCCACAGATGAGGCGGAATTAGACGAAGAAGCTGCTAAATACCATCAAGAAGATTGGGGTTTTTTAGCACAAGAAAAGGGGGCGTCAACATCTAAAGATGATTTGATTGAATGTTTAAAAAACCTCACTGTTGCTTTACAGAGTTCAGGAATTAAGCTTCCCATTAACAACTCTAAATCTCCTTCTGCTCCGCCTCTTCCCCCTGCCTATGCTCCTTCTGTTATAGCAGGTCTCGATCCCCCTCCGGGGCCTCCTCCTCCTCCTCCATCTGAGATTGTGTCTCCACTGCAGAAGGCATTGAAACAAGCGCAACGACTTGGTGAGGTCGTCTCCGACTTTTCTTTTGCTTTTCCTGTCTTTGAAAATAACAACCAGCGTTTTTATGAAGCGCTGCCTTTTAAACAATTAAAAGAGTTAAAGATTGCTTGCTCACAATACTGTCCTACCGCTCCATTCACTATTGCTATGATAGAAAGTTTGGGTACTCAAAATCTACCCCCAAATGATTGGAAACAAATAGCTAGGGCCTGTCTTTCGGGAGGAGATTATTTACTATGGAAATCTGAATATGCTGAACAGTGTGCTCGTATAGCCGATGTCAATCAGCAACAAGGTATACAAACTTCCTACGAAATGTTGGCTGGTGAAGGTGCTTTCCAGGCTACTAATACTCAACTTAACTTTTTACCTGGTGCATATCCACAAATATCAAATGCGGCTCGACAGGCATGGAAAAAACTTCCTAACTCTAGTATTAAGACAGAAGATCTCTCAAAAGTCCGACAGGGACCTGATGAGCCTTATCAGGACTTCGTGGCATGGCTCTTAGATGCTATAGGTAAGATAATGTCAGATGAAAAGGCTGGGATAGTATTCGCAAAACAATTGGCTTTTGAAAACGCTAACTCTGCCTGTCAAGCTGCTTTACAACCTTATAGAAAAAAGGGAGATCTGTCTGATTTTATTCGCATTTGTGCTGATATTGGACCCTCCTACATGCAAGGTATTGCTATGGCTGCGGCTTTTTGGGCATACATTCCCGATCCACCTACGATTCAATCATTAGGATGGGATAAAGAAGTAGTACCTGTCTATGTCAATGATACAAGTCTTTTGGGAGGAAAATCAGATATTCATATTTCTCCCCAACAAGCTAATATCTCTTTTTATGGTCTTACTACACAATATCCTATGTGCTTTTCTTATCAATCACAACATCCCCACTGTATACAGGTGTCAGCTGATATATCTTATCATCAAGTGACTATTTCTGGCATTGATGAAAAAACCGGAAAAAGATCGTACCGTGACGGAACCGGACCTCTCGACATTCCGTTTTGCGACAAACATCTAAGCATCGGCATAGGAATAGACACTCCTTGGACTTTATGTCGAGCCCGGGTTGCGTCAGTGTACAACATCAACAACGCCGATGCCACCCTTTTATGGGATTGGGCACCTGGGGGAACACCTGATTTCCCTGAAAATCGAGGACAGCATCCACCCATTTTCTCTGTAAACACTGCTCAAGTATATCAAACAGAACTGTGGAAACTTTTGGCTGCTTTTGGTCATGGCAATAGTCTATATTTACAATCCAATATTAGTGGGAGTAAATATGGTAATGTAGGAGTTACAGGGTTTTTATATCCCAGAGCTTGTGTCCCTTATCCATTCATGCTGATACAAGGCCATGTGGAAATAACACTGTCATTGAATATTTATCATTTAAATTGTTCTAATTGCATACTTACCAATTGCATAAGAGGTGTTGCTAAAGGAGAACAAGTTATAAAACAACCTGCTTTTGTAATGTTACCTGTTAAAATAACTGAAGCTTGGTATGACGAGACTGCTTTAGAATTGCTACAACGCATTAACACGGCTCTTAGCCGCACTGAAAAAAGTGTGAGCCTGATTGTTCTGGGTATAGTATCTTTAATCACCCTTATAGCAAATGCTGTCACCGCTTCTGTATCTTTAGCACAATCCATTCAAGCTGCTCATACTGTAGATTCCTTGTCATATAATGTTACTAAAGTAATGGGAACACAAGAAGATATAGATAGAAAAATAGAAGATAGACTATCAGCTTTATATGATGTGGTTAGAGTTCTAGGAGAACAAGTTCAGAGCATTAGTTTCCACATGAAAATCCAATGTCATGCTAATTATAAGTGGATTTGTGTTACAAAAAAGGCTTATAATGCATCTGATTTTCCGTGGGATAAGGTGAAAAAACATCTACAAGGAATATGGTTTAATACTAATGTGTCTCTAGATCTATTGCAGTTGCATAATGAAATTCTTAATATTGAAAATTCTCCAAAAGCTACTTTGAACATAGCTGATACTGTTGATAATTTTTTACAAACTGTATTTTCTAACTTCCCTAGCCTTCATTCACTGTGGCGTAGCATAATTGCTGTGGGCGCGGTTCTGACTGTTGTGCTTATATTGATTTGTTTAGCTCCTTGCCTTATTCGTAACATTGTTAAAGAACTTTTACATATGAGAGTTCTGATACATAAAAACATGTTGCAACACCGACATCCTATGGAGCTTTTAAAAAAATAAAGAGAGGGGAGCTGCGGGGGACTGCCCGTGAAGGGTTAAGTCTTGGGAGCTGCTCGGTGTTATGCAGAGCCTTAGGCACGTCCCTAAGCTCCCTGTCCCGCCCCCCTGAAGAATTTACTACCCTTAAGGCTCCGGGACGTCTCGGTCTTGCAACATTTCATAGAAGATACATTAGCTTATTGACAGAAGATAGATTATCTATTTGTGATCTGCACACAATGGTAAGGGTCTTGTGATTGTATCTGGAGATTAATATACAATCTTGTGAATGTCAGAAGTCACGTACTTTATCCTATATATACTGCAGCACAATAAAGGAAGGCATCAGCCATTTTGGTCTGATCCTCTCAACCCCATCTTTTGTCTCTCTCTTATTTTTCTTAGCGGGGACGCTCCGTTCTCTCCCTGTGCAGGTGCGACTCCTTGCTTGTGCTGGCCGCGGCAGCTTCGCTTCTTAGATTGGCCCTGTAGAGGCATAGTTTGCTCCTGGGTAGGACTCACTCATTCATGCTCTTGTTTAATGCTTTGAACTTTGAAAGGTCAAGGAGGAACCATCAGAAGTTAATCTTTGCATGAGTGAAAACCTATCAGTCTTGGAAATTAGCTCACGCATTGCCTCTTTAGACTTCTCTAGGGTTCCTTTCATTTCTATCTGAAAGGTAAGTTTAAACAAAAAAGTGTCACAGTATGTGGAAAAACGCTCAGGCTTCAAAACAACCCTTTGGCGCTAGTGGGAAAGAATCACCGGCCAACTGTAGGAGAATCTAGAGATGTGAGTTCCATCCCTGGGTCAGGAAGATCCCTGGAGAAGGAAATGTCAACCCACTCCAGTATCCTTGCCTGGAAAATTCCCTACACAGAGGAGCCTGGTGGGCTACAGTCCATGGGGTCACAAAGAGTCGGACATGACTGACAGACTAACACTTCAGAACCACCCTAAGTTGAATTCCACTTCTGCCACCTACAGACTTGACTTTGGCCTTCTCCCTTAGCGTCTGAGTGTTGGTTTGTGCACCTGTGATGTCAATGACATAGGCACCCTGCGTGAACCCCCCCTCCCAGGTCAGATATGGATGAATCCTGCAGGCAGCTGGCTTCCTCTTCACTCTTGGGAGACTCTGGTCTTGGAACAAGACTGGTTTCCAGACAACAAAGGCAAGGCTGACATTACAGTAACCTTTAGCCAGTGTGCAGACACTCAGATCTAACCACTTCAGTGTGGGTGGGTTTCAGGTGGTAGGAATCAGTGCCTGGGTAGAGGAGGGTGTGCTGTCCTCTAATTGTTCCAGTGCATCCGGGCCTTGCCTCCTGGAAACTCATCTCCCTTTTCATGCTTGGATTCATCCCCACCCAATGAGAAGATAATCGTCTCCCTCATCATACTGTTATAGAGAATTGTTATAAAACAATTGTCCTAAGTGAATTTTGAGAGAGAAAATGTTAAGCTGGAACTCCGAAAGCATTACAAACATCAATGAGGAAGTCTGTTCTCAGTTAGCAAGATCCCTACCTAGGAGGGATTAAATAGCTCTTACCAAAGTGTGCATTCTATAATTTTCATCACACACTGTGAGCCATCATCTCAGCATCAGGCCTTGAACCAACATCTGAAAAACCTTCTCCCTTAATCCCCATCATCCAAGAATAAGCAGTCTTAATGAAAGAAAGTCTCAAGAGGAGGTGAAAGGAATTTGTTTTCCCAGTTGATTTTAACTGTCTTTCCCAGAGTAGGGAGCTGTGCCAGCTGGTGCCCTCCTTACAACACCTCAGGCAAATATAACCACAGCCTTGCTTCTAGAAGTTCCCTGGGCGCCGAGAGTCAGGGCCTGGCACCTGGCGCGATGAGCAGCCACCGGGATGTTTCAAGTTCCACTTTGCTAGCTGCCCTTCACTCCGTGGGTGAGCTCACATTTTAAATCTTGCCAAGAGAGACATGCCCTTGAACTCTGCAATCCTGTCCCGCGATATTGCAAGCTTAAAGGGGAGCAAACATTTTCTTATTTCAAAACCCAAAAGCAAATATTTCTGAGACTGTCTGAAGAAAGCTCCTTGGAATTAGCATCAATTACTCACTCGATGTGGAGAAGGAAATGGCAACCCACTCCAGTGTCCTTGCCTGGAAAATTCCATGGATGGAGGAGCCTGGCAGGCTGCAGTCCACAGGGTCACAAAGAGTCAGACACAACTGGGCAACTTCACTTCACTTCTTCACTCACTGTACAATGAAAGAGCCACATGTACATGACTGCTCTCGAGGAGTGTTTGCTGGGAAGAGTGCAAACAGAATTCGAGAGACAGATTGCTAGTAGGAACATAAAGACAGATCTGAAGGTGGGAAATGGTGTTCCTTTGCCATAGGAGTTGTTGGATCTTGAAAAACTCTATGGTTTTACCAGGAGCTTGTAACATGATCTAGAAAATAGTTTTACAAAGGTCATTAAGTAAAGTAAATAGGAAACTGCATCTAAAATTTGGCAGTGAATTATTTATTTTTTCTTGACTATGTTAGCAATATACATGTTCTTTGTGGAACATGTGAAAAACAAAAATATGGTATGTAGAAGAAATCAAAAATCACACACGTGTTGCATCAAAGCTAACTATTTTCTAAGGTACGTATATATATATATGTATTTTGTTTTTCCACAAAATTATATTTAGGCTCTATTTGTATTTGCCCTATGCTTTTACACTTAAGGAAATCATATTTTATATTGTAATATCTGAGTGGTTGTCTCCCTTCGATACCTAGAGCAAACGTAATATTTCTTTGAAATGTAGAGCTATTTCAAAACATTTATGTGAATTTTCCAGTGTACTGTAAAACATCCATTCAATACAAAAGATGTATTAAATAAATAAATGTAAAATTAATATTCTTGCAGTTGAGTCGCTCAGTTGTATCTGATTCTTTGAGCCCCCGTGGACTGTAGCCTGCTAGGCTCCTCTGTCTGTGGAATTTCCCAGCAAGCATATTGGCGTGGGCTGCCGTCTCCTGCTCCAGGGCGTCTTCCCCACCCGAGGGCGGGAGCTGCACCTCCTGCAGCAGCAGATCCTTCACCACTGAGCCGCCGGGGAAGCCAAAGGGAAGTGAGAACCCAATTTATCAGAGAGACACGTGTGTAAAGACACAACAGCACCATAATTGCCGCATCTCTACAGAAGCAAAAGACGCTGTCTTCCTGCACTTCTTGAGATTTTAGTTTAACGTCATTAAACACTTCTACTTACCACAAGTCTAAGAAGTTTTGCTCAGTTTTTAATAACATCTCTAAAATATTCTATGTCCCTGGAAAAGATTCCGTGGTAATTTTTCATATACACAACTTCCCTGATGAGACACACACATGCACACATAACCAATCTGGGAACTCCTGGGTCATAATTTCCATGCTGGAGGAGGTGAATTTCCTGAAGAAAAATGAATCTCCAATCCAACTCTAGAGTTGATTTGAGGTGCTCCTTTACTAGAGGAAAGTTTATCAATTTACAGGAAAGCATAAACATCAATAGGTCACTGTTTTTTCATTGACAATTTTTTTCCACTACATTTCATATGTGGTTGGGGCATCCCTGAGTCGGGAATATCCCCAGAGAAGGAAATGGCAACCCACTCCGGTACCCTTGCCAGGAAAATCCCACAGATGGAGGCTACAGTCCACGGGGGTCGCAAAGAGCTGGACACAACTGAGCAACTTCGCTTTGGGCATTTGGCCTGTGAGGTGAGTCACCATAGGGCAGATGGCGAGACACAGAATCATCAGAAACAGGCACGCATGCTGGACACAGCAGGTGCTGTCTGCAGTCTCCCACGGTTGTTCCTTTATACCACACGTAATAACGTCACTTGCTAGGTATGTGTGTGGAATTTCTAAATGGAATGAAATCCATCAACACGCCGTGACTCGCATCACTGTGTGTCCTGGCTCCCCACTGTGCCACCTGATCTAGACGGACACTCACCATCATAGGAAACCACCTGATCACCCAGGCATCAGAAAGCCAAAGATGGAGCCATGCCTCTGTAACCCAGTAACTTACCATTTCTGGGAGGGGTGAGCACAGCCTAGGCAAGGATCTTCTGGGCAGGTGTCTCCCTGTTCCAACTCACGAGAGCCCAGCATTCCACGGTGAGATCTTCCTTCATTTGGCTCTAGCCTACAGAGGTTGCTATTGCTTCCCCAGATTCAGATGTCACAGAGATAAAGCCATGCACTTTAATCGGTCACTTGTAACAGTTTCCCAAAGAAGGCCAGTCACGTTGCCTGGATAGGGTGTGTTGGAGGCAAAGTGAGGAGGATTAATTGGAGATTTCGAAGTCCCACCCCCAGAGATTTTGATTCTCTAGCTCTGTGTTGAGAGCCTGCAGAAGAATCCCATGAACATTAGAATCTGAGATCCAATCAGGTATATCCTGAAACGAATGCAGTTATGAATCCTTTCTTGATCAAAGAGGAAATGCTTAATGATATCTGGGGCCATCTTAATCATCCCTGGATGGTAATTCAGTCATCATCACTAAGCATTACAAAGTGGAATCTGGACAGGGCAGGGAACCAGTCCTGTTTTTTTCTGGAGTGGTCATTTATTAACTGCTTTTTCTAAGAGAGTATAATAATTAGGTACATTGTATAAATACACCGTGAAAAGAGAAAAGTCTCAGGACGTTTCTGTTCACCTCTGAAGTGGTTTACACAGCACTGATCAAAGCCTTCCACCCACCCTGAATTTCTGTGTCTCGTTCAGGCAGGAGCCCCAGCAGAGAGGTCTGGCACCAGCTGCCTTTAAATAGACTCTGAGGGCACCTGCCACAGCAGAGCCCAGTGGTGGAAGAAGCCATTTGCCCCCTTTATTAGTTATCTGGGGCTGCTGCAGCAGAGAGCACAAAGTGGCTGACTTAAACAACGGAACATACTGTCTCAACAGCTCTGGATGTTACAAGTGTCAGCAGGGTTAGGTCTTTCTGAACTTAGATTATATCCTATATTTCTGGAGAGATATTTTGACCTTGCCCCTACGTCTTGTCCAGAAAAAGGTTAAAATTCCAAAAACTGAATGTCCAAAGATTCACTTTTCCCGGATAACTATCAAGATGATTAGATAGCATCACCAGCTCATGGTCATGTGCGTGAGTAAACATGAGAAAACGCTGGGTGATAGGCAAGGACAGGGAAGCCTGGTCTGTGGCAGTCCTCTGACCCTCCTCCCCCTCTTCCTCCCCTCCTCCATCTCCTCCTCCCCCCTCCTCTTCCCTTCCTCTTCCTCCTCCTCCTGTAATCACACCCAGTGTGTCTGCCTCCCAAAGCCACTATGCCAAGGTCACAGCCAGGACAGGAAGTCACACTGCCCTTACCCACAAATGGGTGGCCAGAAATCCCGGGGACGTGGGGATTAGCACTCAAAACCTCCTCTCCTCCCCAGATTCAAATATCTTTTATTTTCTTTCCAGAACTCACTTAACACAAACATGTAAAATAGGGTTCTTTATAGGCACCTTGGCCTTCCTAGGTGGCGCAGCAGTAAAGAATCCACCTGCCAATGCAGGAGACACAAGACAAGGTTTGATCCCTGGGTCAGGAAGAGCCCCCTGGAGGAGGAAATGGCAACAGACTCCAGGATTGCTGCCTGGGAGTTCCCATGGACAGAGGATCCTGGCGGCTACAGTTGAAGGAGTCGCAGAGAGTTGGACACAAACTGAGTCACTGAACATGCAGGCCCATGAGGACATTCGATTTAAGTTGAGGTCTTCCATGCTGACTTGCTTCTGTCATACCCTGCAAGAATGTTTTCTTTCCTTTTACAGAATCCCTTGTATCAGTTCATTTGACTGATCTTTACCTTTTCTCCTGAAAGTAAAATTCAGGAACACAGACATGTAGTCAGGATTTACCTATGACAGATGAAAGTCCAAAATAGGATGTGCTCAGGCACTCCAGCCGAGTCCGACCGTTTGCGATCCTATGGACTGTAGCCCTCCAGGATCCTCTGCCCACAGCATGTACCAGGCCAAGAATACTGGAGTGAGAGGCCATTTCCTCCTTCACAGGATGTGCCCCGGATACAGGGATCGAACCTGAATCTCCTACCTTGGCAGTTGACTTTTTTACTGCTGAGCCACCTGGCAAGTTCTGAATAGGAGGGTAATCAGCTAAAGCCCTGGGCTATGGCTCCTTTCTGCCTCCCGCTGGGGGTGAGTGGATACAGAAGTGGGAGTGCGTGATGGTGCCCCCTGGTGGCTGCGTCCTGTCTGGAACTCCTACAGAGGGGGCTGCGCTTCTAGATTCAGGATCCTGAGTTTTCCACAGGGCATGTCCGCAGGCACAGCACCGGAGATGATGGGACATCTCCCCTCCTCCATAAGCTCAGATATGCAGATGACACCACCCTTATGGCAGAAAGCGAAGAAGAACTAAAGAGCCTCTTGATCAAAGTGAAAGAGGAGAGTGAAAACATTGGCTTAAAGCTCACCATTCAGTAAACTAAGATCATGGCATCTGGTCCCATCACTTCATGGCAAATAGATGGGGAAACAGTGGAAATGGTGAGAGACTTTATTTTCGGCGGGCTCCAAAATCACAGCAGATGGTGACTGCAGCCATGACATTAAAAGCGTATTAAAAAGCAGAGACATTACTTTGCCAACCAAGGTCCGTCTAGTCAAGGCTATGGGTTTTCCAGTGGTCATGTATGGATGTGAGAGTTGGACTGTGAAGAATGCTGAGCGCCGAAGAATTGATGCCTTTGAACTGCAGTGTTGGAGAAGACTCTTCAGAGTCCCTTGGACTGCAAGGAGATTCAACCAGTCCATCCTAAAGGAGATCAGTTCTGAATATTCATTGGAAGAACTGACACAGATCCTGAAACTCCAATACCTTGGCCACCTGATGGGAAGAACCGACTCACTTGAAAAGACCCTGATGCTGGGAAAGATTGAAGGCAGGAGAAGGGGATGGCAGAGAATGAGATGGTTGAATGGCACCACCGACTCAGTGGACATGAGTCTGAGTAAACTCTGGGAGTTAGGGATGGACAAGGAGGCCTGGCATGCTGCAGTCCATGGAGTTGCAAAGAGTCGGAGATGCCTGAGCAGCAGAACTGTACTGAACTGAACACTTCCTTGAGGAAGGGAAGTGAGGAGGGACAGTGACCACAGCTCTAGAAATTCAGCCTCCCTATGTCCCAGCTTCTGACAACGAGCTTGTCTTGGTAGGACTGACCTGATCCTGGCTAGCGCCAGGGGTTCGGTTCAGTCTGGGAATAGCTACGACAAACCTAGACAGTGTATTCAACAGCAGACACATCACTTTGCCGAAAAAGGTCCATCCAGTCAAAGCTATGGTTCTTCCAGGAGTCATATACAGATGTAAGAGTTGGACCATAAAGAAGGTGAGTGCTGACGAACTGAGATTTTCAGATTGTGGTGCTGCAGAAGGCTCTTGAGAGTCCCTTGGATAGCAAGGAGATCAAGCCAGTCAATCCTAAAGGAAATCAACTCTGAATATTCTTGGAAGGACTGAGTCTGAAGCTAAAACTCCAATATTTTGGCCACCTGGTGCAAAGAGCTGACTCACTGGAAAAGACTCTGGTGCTGGGCAAGATAGAAGGCAAAAGGAGAAGGGGGCAACAGAGGATGAGATGGTTAGAGAGCATCACAGACTCAATGGACAAGAACTTGAGCAAGCCCTGGGAGATAGTGGACAGTGGAGCCTAGCTTGCCACAGTCCTTGGGGTCGCAAAGAGTTGGACACAACGTAATGACTGAACAACAACAACATCAAAGCTTTCTCCACTCCACACAAGTAGAATTTGGACGAGATGATCCCTGGCCTTGAGGGGGCAGTGGGCATCCTGTGGACTGTAGGATGCTAGCAGTATCCCTGGCCCCACCAAATCCCAGGAGTGTCTTCCTAACCGTGACACCCAGAAAGTGTCGACAGACATTGCCAAATGTACTCTGGGGGGCCACATTACCCCTGATTGAGAACTACAGATTCAGTCTGAACTAACTCCAGAACAAAATAAATAAACAAACAAACAAATAAATGTTTGGAACTGAACTCAGTCCTCCTAGATCCCTGGACTGGTCCAGCATTGACCTAATTTCCCCAATTATTTGAGATTAGTCATGAAAGAGCCTCTC
Source organism: Capra hircus (assembly GCF_001704415.2). NCBI lineage: Eukaryota > Metazoa > Chordata > Mammalia > Artiodactyla > Bovidae > Capra > Capra hircus. The sequence continues at coordinate 16,281 of NW_017202221.1, forward strand.
AGATGGATTCAAGGATGGAGCCAGGGAAGCTTTGCCACTTGGAAAGGACCATTCAAATTCTTCAAATAAGTGAAACACAGCTTTTCTCTGGCTCGTTCAATATTCTTCATAGGAGATTTCAGAAACAGCCTAAAATACCAGTTCATGCTTTGAATGCAGCAGTCACCGTGGGGCCCTGGAGTTGTGCAAGCAATGCTGAGGAAGATTAAAGCTCTAAATATTCTGCACACCAAATGAGAGTGTGCACAGAATACCTCCCCTCTCTCCATCTTTCCTTTCCTACCACCTTAAAACCATTCCCACAAACAGTCTGCATATCTAAAGCATTGTTGCTATTCAGTTGCTAAGTCATGTCCAGCTCTTTGTGACCCCATGGACTTCAGCATGCCAGACTCCTCCATCCTTCATTCTCTCTCAGAGATTGCTCGAATCCATGTCCATGGAATCAGTGATGCTGTTTAACCATCTTATTTTCTGATGCCCTCTTTCCCTTTTGTCTTCATCTTTCCTAGCATCAGGGTCTTTTCCAACGAGTTGGTTCTTTGCATCAGGTGCCAAAGTATTGGAACTTTAGCTTCAGCATTAATCTTCCTACATATTCAGGGTTGATTTCCTTCCGGATTGACTGGTTTGATCTCCTTGCAGTCAAAGGGACTCTCAGGCGTCTTTTCCAGCCCCCCAAGTCAAAAAGCATCCGTTCTTCAGTGCTCAGCCTTCTTTATGGTCCAACTCTCACACCCATCCATGACTACTGGAAAAACCATCGCTTGATTATAGGGATCTTGTTGGCAAAGTGATGTCTCTGCCTTTTTACCATACTGTCTAGGTTTGTCATAGCTGCCCTTCCAAAGAGCAAGCATCTTTTCATTTCACGACTGCACTCACCATCCACAGTGATTTTGGGCCAAAAAAAAAAACATCTGGGATGACTGACAATCACAGGCCAGCATTTGACTTACTTGCAGGGTTTGAAAGTTCCTATTTGGGAACCCAGAGAGGGGAAGGGCCCCCTTACTCAGACCCTCAGTATCTTCTCCCTCACCTTCACCCTGTAAAGTCTGCTCCATTAACAACACCTGTTTAGCCGAATTGCACTGCTTAACAGGATACCACAAACCAGGTGCCTTAAGCCATAAACATTTATTTTGCAGACTTCTGGAGGCCGGAAAGTCCACGATCAACGTGCCAGCACACTTGGTGTCTGCTGAAGGCCGCCTTCTCATTCTCTTCTCACTGTCTTCACACGGCTGAGACTCACACGCCCTCTCTCGTCTTCTCATGGGACATGCACTCCTTTCACAAGGACGGCTCTCTCGTGATGAACTCTCAGTCGCCACCTCCAGATGCCATCTCACTGGACATCTAGCCTCCAACCTGTGAATTTTCGGGGACACAAGACACTCAGTCCATAGCAGCACACAGCTCCCTTCATGGGATGACGTTTCAGCTCCTGCCAGATGTTGATGCTACTTTGCACCAAAGCCTCTCCAACGCTTTGGGATATTTGCACTGAGCTGTTCCTAGTGCCAGATCCAAGGATGAGTCATGGGAGGCAGGCAACCTTTCAGAATGATCATCCTACCCTCTGCTGGGAGACCATGCACTACTTGATGTTCGTTTCCAATAGACAAATCCCTGTCAAAAACGAAAAGCATTCCACATGGACAGAAAAGCTTTCTGGTGGTTCCTCTTCATCTTCTCTCCAAAGGATACTTTTGTGTACACAGAATTCTAAGATGACCTACAGTGACCACATCCTGGCATAATTCCGTTTTTTGAGTGTGAGCCCAGCCTGTGGATATGAACGCTATCATTCTATGACTGTGTTAGCACTGATGGTAAAAGGGATTTTTGCAGATGAGTTCAGGTCCCTGAAGAACAGGGTTAATGAAAAAGCTATTGGCTTTGGTATACCTGATCGAATCAGGTGAGTTCTTGTGGTCTGAGTCAAAAGTCAGAGAAAGGCATGGTACTGCTGTTCTAGAAGACATAGGCAGGCATGTTTGACCTACCTGTTGAGTGGTCCACCTGAGGGCAGCCTATAGATACTGGGAGAAGATCCAGCCTATAGCCAGCAGGAAAACGGGAGCCTCAGTCCTACCACCGCAAGGAACTTAATTCTGCCAACAACGAGTGAACTTGGAAGAGGACCCTGAGGCGCAGATGATATTCCAGCTCTGGCTGATTGCTTGATTTCAGCCTAATAAGACTTGAACAGATGACCCAATGCTGTGTGCCTTGGACTCCTGACCCATGGCCATGAGAAATAATATACCTTTTGTATTTTAAATTACAAGTCTGTAGTGATTTGGCTTATAGCCATAGAAAGCCAATACACTTTCACTTTATTTTGTTGCTAAGTTAGATATTACTCTATTGTCTTATTTTCTGCATTCCTGATGCTCTGGCCTCTGGGACATGTGGTTGGAGAGGGTTGTCCCCCAGGACTGGCTAATTCTTAAAGCCAACAACGTGCCGGGCAGAGATGGAGGGCACAAATGACGAGTCGTTGGACCACAGAGAACTTATAGGGCAATCAAAGCATCCTGCATGATGCTGTGATGATGTGGATCCCGATCATTACACGATTGTCAAAACTGTATAGAATGTACAGCACCAATTTCCCTCTTGGTGCTGTACGTTCCCTCTTGGTGCTGTACATAATGTAAACTATAGGCTTTGGGTGATTAATATGTCAATTAGTTTCATCAGTTACAACCAAAACTTGCGTGGGGCATGTTGATAATAGGGGAGGTTATGGACGTGTAGCTT